>NW_006408927.1:1158846-1163479 GCF_000296735.1 Chrysochloris asiatica | reverse complement strand
CTGAAACCTGTCCACCATGGGTGACCCTGCTGGTGTTTAAAATACCGGTGGCATAGCTTTCAGAATCACAGCAACATCATCAACAAGTACAAGTAAATATCTTTCTGGTATTCTCTGTTTTCAGTTAAGATCCATCTGACATGAGTCATAATAGCACTAGTTCCGTATCTTCTTCGGAATCTGGCTTGAATTTCTGACAGCTCCCTGTCAATGGACTGCTGCAACCATGTTTGAATCATCTTCAGCAAAATTTTACTTGCATGTGACATTAGGGATGGTATTCGATAATTTCCACATTCTATTAGGTCATCTTTCTTTGAAATGGGCACAAATAAGGTTCCTTTCCAATTGATTGATTGTCTTCCAAATTTCTTGGCATAGACAAGTGAAAGCCTCTAGTTCCGCATCAGTTTGTTGAAACATTTCAACATCCATCAATTCCTGGGACTTGGTTTTTTGCCAGTGCCTTCAGTACGGCTTGAACGTCTTCCTTCAGTACTATTGGTTCTTGATCACATGCTACCTCTTGAAGTGGTTGGACATCCACCATTTTTTTAGTACAGTGACTGTATATTCCTTCTATTTTCTTTTGATTCTTCCTGTGTCATTAAATACTTTGTCCATTGAATCCTTCAATAGCGCCAACTGAGGCTTGAATCTATTTTTTTTTCCAGTTCTTTCAGCTTGAAAAATGTTGCGCATGTTTTTTCATTTTGATTTTCTAACTCCAGGTCTTGGCCCTTTTGCCATATAAATACATTACTATGTCTTCTTGAGCTGCCCTTTGAGATTTTCTGTTCAGTTCTTTTACTTCCGCATGATGTCTTCTGGTCACTTTAGCTTCTCTATGTTCAAGAGTAAGCTTCAGCGTCTCTTATGACTTCCATTTTTGTTTTTTCTGTCTGTCCTGTTTCTTAAATGACCTTTCACTTTCTTCCTGTATGATGTCCTTGATATCATCCCACAGTTCTTCTGGTCTTCGGTCATTAATATCTAATAGATCAAGTCTATCTTGAGATGGTCTCATAATTTAGGCAGGATGCATTCAAGGTCATATTTTGGCTCTCATGGACTTGCTTAATTTTCTTCAGGTTCAACCTGAACTTGCATATGAGCAAATGGTGTTCTGTTCCACAGTGAGGTGCTAGCCTTACTTTTGCTGATGATATTAAAAATTGTCACCGTCTCTTCCCACAGATGTAGTCAATTTGATTCCTGTGTATTCCATCTTGTGATAGTCCACCTGTATAGTTACCTTTTGTGCTGTTGAAAAATGGTGTATCTGCAATGAATAATTAAGTCATTGGTCTTGCAGAAGTCTATCATGTGATCTCCAGCATCATTTCTATCACCAAAGCCGTATTTTCCAATTATTGATTCTCTTTGTTTCTAGCCTTTACATTTCAATCACCAGTAATTATCAATGCACCTGATTTCATGTTTGAGCAATTTCAAACTGAAGACGTTGTTGTAATTCTTCAGTATCATCCTCACTGGCTTTAGCAGTTGGTGTATAATCTGAAAAAAATGGTATTAACTGGTCTTCCTTGTACGTGTATGGGTATTATGTATTCTATCACAGATGACATTACATTTGAAGATAGATCTTGAAATGCTCTTTTTGATGATGAAAACGATGCCATTCTTCTTCAATTTGTCATTCCCAGCATAGTAAGCCATATGACTGTCGGATTCAAAATGGCCAATATCAGTCCATTTCTGCTCACAAATGCCTAGAATATTGATCTTTCTGCATTCCATTTCTTTTTTGACAACTTTTAATTTTCCTAGATTCATACTGTACATTCTGTGTTCTTATTATTAATGGATATTTGCAGTTGTTTCTCTTCATTTGAGTTGTGCCCCATCAGCAAATTCAAGTTAGGTCAGCTCTACTTTGAGGAGGCAGCTCTCCCTGGTGATATGTGAGTGCCTTCCAACCTGAGGGGCTCATCTTATGCACTATCTCAGACAAAGGTCTACTGCTATTCCTAAGGTTTTCAGTGGCTAACCCTTCAAAAGCGGTAAGTGTCTCCTTCTAGTCTGTCTCAGTTTGGAAGCTGTTCTGAAACCTGTCCACCATGAATGACCCTGCTGGTATTTAAAATGCTGGTGGCATAGCTTTCAGCATCACAACAAGACGCAAACCACCACAGTCTGGCAAACTGACAGGCAAGTGGTGGGCCCACGAAGATGGCTATACTAAAAATGACCGATAATAACAAATGTGGTTGAGAATGTGGAGAAACTGGAACCCTCAAACATTGCTGGTGGGGATTTAAAGTGGTACAGCCTCTTGGCAAAACAATTTAAACACTCAAAATGTTAAGCAAGGAATTACCACATGATCCTGCAATTCCACTTCTAGGTCTATATCCAAGAGTAGTTAAAACATGTCCACACAAAACCCTGCACATGTATGCCCACAGCAGCCCTATTCACGGTAGCTAATATGTGGAAATAATCTATATATCCATCAACAGTTGAGTATCACTCAGCCATAAAACGGAATGATGCTTTGGGATGTAACAACACGGTTACACCTTGAAAACATGCTGACAGAAGCCACATCATCGTGTATGATTCCACAGATACGAACTGTCTAGCCTGGTCAAATACATACATAGACACTGTGGTCGTCATGATGTGCCGGGGAGTCGGTTTCGACTCACAGTGACCCTGTACGGGGTTTCCAGACTTTAAATCTTAAGGGAGCCAGAAAGTCTCATCTCCTCTCCCGCGGAACAGCTGGTAGTTTCGAACTGCTGACCTTAAGGTTCGCAGCCCAATTCGTAGCCACTACGCTACCAGAGCTCCTTGGATTAAGTGCTCAGTTATTAACGTAAAGGCTGGAGGTTGGAGTTCACCCAGCGACATCTTGGAAGACAGGCCTAGTGATCTACTTCTGAAAAGTCAGCCATTGAAACACTGTGGCGGGTAGCTCTCCTCAGACACAAAGGGACCGCCAGGAAGCGAATCCGCAGAAAGCAGCTGGTTGGGTTTTAAGTCTCGGGGAGGGAGGACACTACTCAGGGTTACTGAGCTGCTTTTAGGGATATTGAAAGTGTTCCAAAATCCCCTCCCCCTTTTACAAGTCGGAAAACCAAAACTCGCAGCCGAGGGCAACTTGCACACGCCCGCCTCCAAGTTCCACGTCCGAGAGGTGTTTCCCCGAACTCCGGGGCCCCAGCGAGAAGCTTCCTTCCGCCACAGCCGCGAGGGAAGGGCCAGCCGTCGCCGCTGCCGCGGTCGCTGCCGCTAGAGGGCGGGCGCGGGACGCAATGGAAACGACTCACTGAGCGTGCGCGCGCGTGCGCGCGCGTGCGTGTGTGCGTACGTGCGTGTGCGTGAGCGAGATTGCATGTGTGAAGGTGTGAGCGTGTTCTGAGAGTGTGCGTTGTGAGTGTATGTGAAGGTGCAGGCTAGAACTGTGTGGGAGAGATACAGACTGCCTGAGTCTGCGTGAAAGTGAAAGACTGTAACCCGTGAGACAGACAATGTTTGAAAGACTTGTGTGAGAAAGTGTGAGAGACAATGTGAGCGTTGTTTGTGTGTGTCTGTGTATGAGCCTATTGTGAGCTAGGAAATGTGTGAATGTGAATGCACGAGTGTATGGATGTGTGTGTGTGTGTGTTTGTTAGACTGCTTGTGTGAATGTGGTGTGAGACAAAGTATGGAGAGAATTCTGTGAGTTACATACGTGTAAACACTTGTATGAGTGGGCACGAATATGAGTGTGTAGGACAGACAATGTGTTGAGAGTCAGAGAACGCATGCGCTGTGCGACTAGCAAACGTGAAAGAGATTGTGTCTTTCAAAGTGTGTGAGGCAACTGTATGTCCGAGTACGTGAGATTAAAACGTATTCATGGGTGTGAGAGAAATTGTGTGAGTGTGTAAGAGAGTGGATATGTGAGCCAGGGTGTGCGCGTACGTGACTGCATGTGTGTACGTGAGACTGCCTGGGAGTGAATGAGTAGAATGTGCGGGAGAAACAGGTCAAAGTGTGTGAGAGAGAAAGTATGTGGGCTGGCACTTCCGGCACCGTGGCCTTGGGTGTGGCTGTCTCTGAAGGAAGGGGTCAGGGGTCATCAAGGCTTTCATTCAATGACATGAAGGTGCGGAGACAAGAAGAACAGCATCCAAGAGGAGGGTCAGGAGGTCCTTGTTGGTGATGTAGGCCAGCCTTTGCCACCTTTGTCCCGATGCTACTGGACAAGGCCAGCGCTGTGCACTCTATGATGCAACTAAGGAGACCACGAAGGAGGAGCTGGTTTTTATCTTCAGGGTCCCCGAGCGTGCAGATAAAATAAAATGATCTGTTAGCTCCGAGGATGCCATCGAGAAGAAGCTGATAGGGACCAAGCGTCCTGCTACCAGGAGCTGCTACAAGCAAACTGCTACCTGGAGGTCATGGACCGCTACAGCCTGGCCGAGAAGCTGAGGGGCAGCGCTGTCATCTCCCTTGTGAACCCCCTCCAGCCTCCTTCCTCCCAGAACAGAGAGGATCCCAGCAGAGGGAGGCCAATCCCTTCATCCCAGTTGTCAAACAGTCCCCCACCCCCTGGACCTTCCTCCTCGCACCAAGCCTGACCTTGGTGCTGGCCTTCACATATCGCTTTTTTTTTTTTTTT
>NW_006408927.1:1155525-1157911 GCF_000296735.1 Chrysochloris asiatica | reverse complement strand
CACACCCACACACACGCTCCCTAACCTTTCCAGGCTGCCAGCTTCTAATCGCAATAGTGACTCTGCGCTTGTCTGTTTAATCCCATCTAAAGTAGGATGTTGTGGAGATGACCTTCCCCATGCCGGCTGGTTCTCCTCACCTTTTCACAGGATCCAGTCACTTGTTTGGAGGCAGGGCCAGTAATGAACCTTCAATTAAATAAAAAAGACAACAACAACAGTATGTGGAAACAAGTGAGAGAGACTGTGTGTGTGTGTGTGTGTGTATGATAAAGAGTATATGAGAGTGTGTGAAAGAAACAGGGTCAGATATAAGATGTGAGTGTTTGAGATTGTGTTAACAAGCATGTGAGGGTGTGACTAAGAAAAGGTGTGTGAGAAAATGTGTGTGAGTGTGTGACAGGCCCCAGTTCTTGGGACTACAAAAATTTAAACCCACATACAGTCCTTTGCAGTGGCAACAATCCCAGGCTGCCCTCTATTGTGACCCTTGTCAGATCTTGTCACATAGACATCATCACAGCGGAGATGGCCAACCTCACATATCCCTCACTCCCGACCAGCGTCTCTCGCCCTTAACACTGCTGACATTTGGGTCTGGATCAGTTTAGGATAGGTCCATCGTGTGCACTAGATTCCACCCACTGGTACCAGCAGCATCTACCCCCAGATGTGATAACCACAAGTGTCCTCCTACATTACCCAGGGTTCCTTTAGGGGCAGAATCACCCACCACTGAGAACCTCTAGCAGTTCAAAGAATACCAGCTCTAGGATTTTACCTCAAAAGAATCCAGGAGTGATGTTCAAGCGGAAATATTTGGAAGAATGTGTCTTGATGTGTTATTGTTTTAATTTTTATTTCAAGTGGTGGTGGTGGATATGTGCCGTGGAGTCGGTTCTGACTCATAGCGACCCTGTACAGGGTTTCTGAGGCTGTAAACCTTCACGGGAGCAGAAAGCCTCATCTTTCTCCTGCGGAACAGCTGCTAGTTTCGAACTGCTGACTTTGCAGTTCACAGTCCGATTCGTAACCACTACGCTAAGGTTATTGAAAAGTGTTCATCACAGAAAAGTCACTCTTATTAGGGTACAATTTTGTGAATTGTGACAAATACAGCTATGGAGGTACCATCACAAGATAGACAATATTCCCATCACCTCAGCGAGCTCTCTCAGGTGCCTACTCTAACCTCCCAGTCATTCCCAACCATGGATCTACTATACTATCTATCCCTGCAGGGTTTTTTTTTTTCCTGGGATGTCACATGAATGGGGTCACACCCATAGAACTTCTCATCTTGCATTCCACATCACGCATTTGAGATTCAGCTCACATCGTTAGGCATGTACAAGAAAGGTTTGTTTCTTTGTCTTGTCAAGTCATATTCCATTGTATGGGTGGACTACGTCTTGTTTGTCCATTCAGCAGTGAGGGCCATTTGGGTCATTTCTACCTTGAATCATTATGAATAGAGTGCTTGCGAACATTTATGTAGATCTTTGTGTGGAGGTACCTTTTCATTGCTCTTGGGAACATTTATGTAGATCTTTGTGTGGAGGTACCTTTTCATTGCTCTTGGGAACATTTATGTAGATCTTTGTGTGGAGGTACCTTTTCATTGCTCTTGGGTAGATACTTAGGAGTGAAATGACTGGATCGTGTGATTTGTTGTTGTTAAGTGCCATTGAGTCCGTTTCACCTTGTAGCAACCCTGTGTAAGGTTTCAGAGGAGTGGCTAATGGGTTTGAACCACTGACCTTGTGGTGAACGGTCCAGTGCTTATCCTGCAGTGTCACACCAGGACTTCTGGATCATACAATAAATGTGTATCTAGCTTTTCATCTAACTATTAAACTGTTTTTCAAAGTGGCAGTACTATTTTTTATTCCTGTTATCAGTATGGCATTGTGTGCTAATGTGCTGGACTGCAAAGTCAGGTTGAACTACAAGGTCAGCGGTTCAAGCTCACCGGCTGCTCCTCGGAAACCCTATACAGGGTCGCTATGGGTCAGAACTGACTTGACAGCACTTAACAACAACTACAATCAATCAATATAAATGAAAATCTCTCAACAAACTGATGCAGCACTGGAGGGGTTCATTCACCTATGAGCAGAAATTTGGAAGACAACTACCTGGCCATGATTGGACAAGGTCCATATCTGTGCCCATTCTAAAGAGACGGGACCCAACAGAATTTGGAAATAATAAAATACAATATCATTAATATCATATGCAAGTAAAATTTTGCTGAAGATAACTCAAAAATGGTTGCAACAGTAGATAAACAAGGAACTGTCAGAAATTCAAACCAGATTCAGACAAGGACATGAAACTAGGACTATCATGGATCTTGGCTGAAAGCAGAGAATACCAGAAAGAT
>NW_006408927.1:1134145-1154125 GCF_000296735.1 Chrysochloris asiatica | reverse complement strand
TCCTCCAACTCCATAACTTCCATGTACTTTCAATATTCTCCTCCAACTCCATAACTTACATGTACTTTCAATATTGTCCTCCAACTCCCTAACTTACATGCATTAATTCATCTGTGATCTTCCAACTTTCACATGCATATGAGGCTATTGAAAGTAGAATGGCTTGGGTCAAGTGTATTTTAGTCCTCAAAGTGACATCTTTACTCTTGGACACTTTAAAGAGGTCTTGTGCAGCAGATTTGTCTAACGCAATATACAATTTTATTTTATAACTGTTCCTCGCATAAGTGTTGGTCCATGCAAACTGAAGTCTTTGACAATTTTAATCTTTTCTCCATTTATCTTTATGATATTTATTAGTCCAGTGATGAGGATTTTTGTTTTCGTTATATTGAGGTGCAACCCACACAGAAGGCTGTGGTCTTTGACCTTCATCAGAAATATTTTAAGTCCTCTTCACTTTCAGCAAGCAAGGCTGTGTCATCTGCATATCACAAATTGTTAATGAGTCTTCCTCCAATCCTGATACCGCATTCTTCTTCATAGAACCGAGATTCTCAGATTATTTGCTCAGCAAGCAGATTGGGTAAGTATGGAGAAAGAATATAGCCCTGGTACCCACCTCTCCTGATTTAAAACCATTCAGTGTCCCCTTGTTCCATTCAAACGACTGCCTTTTGGCCTTTGTACAGGTTTCTCACGAGCACCATTGAGTGTTCCAGAATATCCATTCTATACAAGGTTATCAATAACTTGTCATAATTCTCACAGTTGAAAGCTTTGCATAGCCACTAAGTAAACATCTTTGTGGTATTCTCTGCGTTCAGCCAAGATCCATCTGGCATCAGCAATGATATCCCTTGTTCCACGACCTCTTCTGAATCTGGCTTGAGTTTCTGGCAATTCCCTGTCAGTGTACAATTGTAGCCATTTTGTACTATCTTCAGCAAAATTTTACATGAATGTGATATTAATAATATTATTTGATGATTTCCACATTCTGTTGGATCACCTTTTTTTGGAATGGGCACACATATGGATGGATCTTTTCTGGTCAGTTGGTCTGGTAGCTGTCTTCCAAATTTCTTGGCACAGATGAGTGAGTGCCTCCAGTATTGCACCAGTTTGTTCAAATATTTCAATTGGTATTTTGTCAATTCTTGGATCCCTGTGTTTTGCCAGCACCTTCAGTACCATCGGTTCTTTTTCTTTCAACTTTTATTGTGAATTGAGTAAAGGTTTACAGAGCAGATCATCAGTTTGACATTCAACAAATCATGTACTTTGCTTCATTAACATGGTTGCAACCCTCTCCATGCACCAACAGTTAACAGTATTTACCTTTGTTCACCTTATCACCATACTTATTCAAGTTGTATGCTGAGCAAATAATATGAAAAGCTGGGTTCTATGAAGAAAAACGTGGCATCAGGATTGGAGGATGAATCATTAACAACCTGCGATATACAGATGATACAACCTTGCTTGCTGAAATCGAAGAGGACTTAAAACATTTACTGATGAAGATCAAAGAGCACAGCCTTCGGTATGGATTGCGTCTCAATGTAAAGAAAACAAAAATCCTCAGGCTCACCACTGGACAAATAAACAACTTTCTTATCAATGGAGAAAAGATTGAAGTTGTCAAGGACTTCATTCTTCTTGGATCAACTATCAACACTCATGGAAGCAACAGTGAAGAAATCAAAGGACGTACTGCATTGGGCAAATCTGCTGCACAAGACCTTCAAAATCTGCTGTTGAAGAGCAAAGATGTCAGCTTGAGGACTAAGGTGCGCCTGACCCAAGCCATGGTATTTTCAATAGCCTCATATGCATGTGAAAGCTGGATAGTGAATAAGGAAGACCGTAGAAGAATTGATGCTTTTGAGTTATGGTGTTGGAGGAGAATATTGAAAGTACCATGGGCTGCCAAAAGAACCAACAGATCTGTGTTGGAAGAAGTGCAACCAGGGTGCTCCTTGGAGGCCAGGATGGCCAAATTTCGTTTTTCATACTTCGGACATATTGTCAGGAGGGACCAGTTACTGGGGAAGGATATCATGTTTGGTAAGGTGGAGGGTCAGAGAAAAAGAGGAAGACCCCCAGCAAGATGGATTGGCCAAGTGGCAGCATCGATGGGCTCAAGCGTGGCAACGATTGTGTGGTTGGTCCACGACCGGGCAGTGTTTCATTCTGTTATGCATAAGGTCGCTATGGGTTGGTACTAACTTGATGGCACCTAACAATAACAAAAACCCTTGTTTACCACATTCCTTCCTGTGTCTCCTGCTATCTTCACCTTTCCTCTGCCAACCTCTCTCTTGTTGTACGTTGTCTGCCCTACGCTGTGGGCTAATGTGGCAGACTGCAAAGCGATTTGAACTGCAAGGTCAGTGGTTCAAGCTTACCAGCTGCTCCTTGGAAACCCTATGTAGGATCACTGTGGGTTGGAATCGACTTGACGGCACTCAACAACAACAACAACCACATGTTATTGTGTGTCTACCTTTGGCCCATGAATAATTTTCCTTCCCCCTGGTAACCATCATAGATTGTTCAGTTTATTATTAAGAAAACCATTTCTATAAACATTTTATAACATTGGTCTCATATAATATGAGTTGTGACTGACCAACTTTACTCAGCATAATGTCCAACCACGTTGTGAAGTGTTTCACAGATTCATCATTATTCTTCAATGTTTTGTAGTATTCCATTGTGTGTATGTACCAAAGTTTGTTTAGCCATTCTTCTGTTGATGGGCATTTAGACTGTCTCCATCTTTTTGATGTGTCTCTTGTAGACAGCTATTGAAGGATCTTGTTTTCTTATCCATTTGGCTCTTTATCTCTCTCTCTTTCTTTTTCCTCCCTCATTCTGCAACTAAGCATACTCGTGAAAGCTTGTAAGCCAGCCACTTCATGCCTTTGTTGTTGTTAAGTGCCGTCGAGTCAATTCTGACCCATAGCAACGCTGTATACGGTTTCCAGGGAGCAGCTGGTGAGCTTGAACCACTGATCTTGCAGTTCAAATGACTTTGCAGTCTGACGCGTTATCCCACAGTACCACCCCAGGACTCCTCAGGCCTTTGTAGCACCCCCATTTTTGATATCCAATGTCTAAATTTCTTGTCCCTCTCAACTCAGTACCCTGAGGAGATAAGGCTGTCCCTTGGTATGAAGAATCTTTCCATTCCCATTGGAATTTTGAGTCACTGCATTCATAGGCAAAAGTCTAGTTAGTCGAATTGTCGTTGTTTTGTGCCGTGGAGTCGGTTCCAACTCATAGCGACCCTACACAGGGTTTCTGAGGCTGTAAATCTTTATGGGAGCAGACCGCCTCATCTTTCTCCCACGGAACAGCTGGTAGTTTTGAACTGCTGACCTTGTGGCTTGCAGCCCGATTCGTAATCGCTACGCTACCAGAGCTCCTTAGGGTTAGGGTCGAATTGTAGCAATTTGCAATTGTTCTCAGTATCAAACATCTTTATCTTCCTTAGTTTGAGATCTGGTCAACTAGCCATCCAGCTGGGTCAAATGGGTACTAGCTGTCAATTTCCGAGTTCACCTATACCTCTCTGCACTTCAGATCAGCTGGCCACTTCACTCTCACTTCTAGTCTGCAGAGGTTAGGTCAGTGCCCAAGGGCCCAGGAGTTTACACATCTCCCTAAACTTCAGACCAGCCAGCCTTTCCTCTTTTCTCTCTCACTTCAAGGTCAACAGGTGCCAATGGAACATGGTCAAACTCAGCCCATGTCTTTATTGATGCATGTTCCCCACTTCCACTCATAAGGAGACTCAGGTGCTCACCAGTGAGCATGCTACACTGCTCATGGGTTCCTGCTGAGTTTCAGTACTAGAAGGGGATTTTCCCTGATGGGCTGACTTTTCTTTCCTTGATGCCTCTCTAAAGCAAACAACTTGCTTGATATTCAAGCAGCCAAACAGTCCACGTTTTTTCTGCTGGTCTTTCTTTCAATAACAATCTTCTGTTCTCCCAGCAGTGTTGGGATCCTCTGCATGTCTTTTTGAGTGGAAATGTCCTAACTCAGTAGGTTCTGAGTGGGGCTCAGGATTCCACCTAAGGCCCCATACTCTACAAAGGTTTAACAAGAAGCCTGCTTCTCTGAGCAAATTCTATTTTACCATCAGTTCTTGATCATATGCTACCTCTTGAAATGGTTGAACATCGACTATTTTTGGTGTAGTGACTCCGTGTGTACGTTTCATCTTCTTTGGATGCTTTCTGCATCGTTCTACATTTTGCCCAGGGAATTCTGCAATCCACCACTTGTCCTGTTATGGTGGCGTGCATGTTGCTGTGATGCTGGAAACTATGCCACTGGTATTGGAAATGCCAGCAGATTTCGGCTGAGCGTCCAGATGAAGACAGCCTAGGAAGAACAGACTAGCTCTGAATGTTTAATCACTGAAAACATTGTGAACAGCAATTAAGCACTGTCAAATAGCACCAGGATATTGAGTATTGAAATATTATGAATAAAACCAGACCATTGTCAGATATGGTGCTGGGAGATGAGCCCCTCAGGCTGGAGGGCACTCAAAAAACAAAGAGCTGCCTTGTTCGTTGCTAGCCTTGCACAATTCTATCATGGGATCTCCAGCATCATTTCTGTCACCAAGGCCACATTTTCCAACTATTGATCCTTCCTCTTTGTTTCCAACTTTTGCTATAATTATATTATAATTATGATATATTTTGATCCCATGTTTGATACATTTCAAACTGAAGTTGATCTAATTTTTCGGTTTCATTATCACTGACTTTAGTGGTTGGTGCTTAAATTTGAGTAATACTGGTAGTAAGTGGTCTTCTTAGGGTTATCCTCTCGAAGACAAAGTTGTACTTCAAGATAGATCTTGAAATAGTCTTTTTGATGATGAATGCGATGCCATTCCTCTTGCAATTGTCCTTCCCAGAACAGTAAACCATATGACTGTTTGATTCAAAATGGTCAATACCTGTCAATATCAGCACACGAATGCCTAGGATATCAATGGTACACATTCCATTTCATTTTTTACAACTTCCAATTTTCTTAGATTCATACTTTGTCACTTTATGTTCCGATAATTAATGGATGTTTGCAGTAGTTTCTCCTCATTTTGAGTGGTTCCCAACAGCAAATGAAGGTCCTGAAAGCTTTACCCCATTCCCATCATTGTTGTCAACTCTACTTGGAGGAGGCAGCTCTTCCTCAGTCGTATTTTGATGCTTTACAACCTGAAGGGCTCATCTTCCAGCACTATATCTGACAATGTTCTGATGCTATACATAAGGTTTTCAGTGGCTAAACATTCAGAAACAATCTGCTTTTCCTTCTTCCTTGTCTGTCTTACTCTGGAAGCTCAGTTGAAAGGAGCCCACTATGGGTGACCCTGCTGTTACTCAAAATATTGGTGTCATAGTTTCCAGCATCACAGCAACCCAACAATCCATCATAGTATGACAAACTGACAGACACGTGGTGGATTCTGCCCGTAGAATTCTTCAATATTGTAAGTCAATGTTTGAATTTTTTCTTCAACTCTTTCAGCTTGGGAAATGCTCAGCATGTTCTTCCCTTTTGGTTTTCTAACTCCAGATCTTTGCACATTTCGTTATAATACTTTACTTTGCCTTTTTGAGCTGCCCTTTTATATTTTCTGTTCAGCTTCTTTTCCTCATTTCTTCCATTTGCTTTAGCTTCTGTAAGCTCAAGAGCAAGTTTAGGAGTATCTTTCGACTTCCACTTTGAACTTTTCTTTTTTTCCTGTCTTTTTAATGACCTTTTGCTTTCTTCTTGTATAATTCTTGACATCATCCCACAACTCTTCTGGTTTTAGCAGAGATGAGTGAGTACCTTCCATGCTGCATCAGTTTGTTGAAAGATTTCAATTTGTATTCCATCAAATCCTGTACTTCTTTTTTCAGTATCATTGGCTTTTGATCATATGCATGCTACCTCTAAAATCCCTGAACATTGACTATTACTTTTCTTTCTTTTTTAACTTTCTGTTGTGAATTGAATAAAGGTTTACAGAGCAGATCATCAACATTCAACATTTACATTCAACAAATCATAGACTTTGCTGCATTACAATGATTGCAATCTCTGTGTACCATCAGTTAACAGTATTTACCTCTGGTTTAACCCTTGCATTCCTCCTCATGTCTCCTGCTACCTTCATCTTTCCTCTGCCAGTCTCCTTCTTGTATACTGCATGCCTCATCATCCATGTTAACATGTGTCTACCCTCTAGTCCATGAATAAACTTTCCTCCCTCCCTCCCTCCCTGGTAACCATCATAGAATGTTTCTTTTATCAAGAATACTTTTTCTTAACTTTTTGTAACTTGCGTCTCATACAATATTTGTCCTTTTGTGATTCACTATTTTCACTGAGCATAATGTCATCTAGGTTCATCCATATCATGAGGTGTCTCACAGATTCATCATTATTCTTCAACGTTGTATAGTATTTACTGTGCTTGTTTAAACGTTATTTTGTTGATGGGCATTTAGGCTGTCTCCATCTTTTTTAAGTGTCTTTTCTAGACAACATATTGAAGAATTCTGTTTTCTTATCCATTCTGATACTCTCTGTCTCTTGACTAGAGTATTTAACCCATTTACATTCAGTGTAATTATCGATAGGTTAGGGTTAGGGTTTGTTTTTTGTGGCGCTGCTGTTTTTTTTTTGTTCCACATAATTTTCTGTGCTGACTTAATTTTGTTTGTGACTTTTCTTTTCATTTTAATTTCTGTTGTGTTTGTCTTTACTAAATCTTTCAGATTTCCCTCTTTTTAATTTTGATGTGAAAGTGTATTAATTTTCTCTGGGGTTACCCTGTAATTGATTAATTTCCTCTGATTTAAGCAGTCTGTTTTATCTTGAAATTTACGTCCTTGCCATTTGTAAGTTCCATATCTACACTATTCCCTCTTTTTGCTTTTTCCTTGGCTTCATTATAAATAGTTTCTTGGGTTCCCTATTTTCAGTCTTGTAGGCTTGTTTTACTTTGTTGTTGTTAAGTGTCATCAAGCTGGTTTCAACTCATCTCGACCCCGTGGAGTGGCCGGTGGGTTTGAACTGCCGACCTTACATCTCAAACTGACCTTGCAGCAAAAGTTGGAAACAGAGGAAGGATCAAATGGCCTTACAGTCCAGAGTATTCTCCTTCAGCGCCACATCAGGACTCCACACTTGCACATCTGGACTGAGTTATGGATGGTGTTGTCATGTATGTTAACCTCAGGCTGTTGTCTGCTCTTGTTGGTTCTCATTCTCAGTTCAAAAACAAGCTTTAGTTTTCTTTGTAAAGTTGGTGTCTGTATTACAAAGTGCTTTACTTTCTGTTGGTCTGGATATGTCCTAACTTCTCCATCGTATTTGGGAACAGCTTTGCTGGGTACATGAATTTTGGTTGGCAATACGTTTCTTTCAGAGTTTTGTGCATGCTATACCATCACCTTCTTGCTGGCATGGTTTCTGAAAAGAAATCAGAGCTTAGTCTATTGGTTCTCTCTCTCTTTTCGTTTTTAAATGTTTGATTGTGAATTATGTGATAGTTTACATGGGAGAACATTAGCTTTACATTCATCCTATCGTATATCATTTCATTGCCATGGTTTCAATCCCCTCCATGCATCATCACCCAACCAAAGGGTATATCCTGCAAGCCTGCCCTCCGGTCGTCAGCACACCATCAGCACACAGCCCCTCTCCTTCTCTGGGTCTAGAGTCTCCAGCCATTCCACCTCTCCACGTCATCATCTCTGCCTCCACCTCTGGCGTCACTGTTTTGCTGAGTAGGATCCCACATTCCGCTCTTTTCCCTTGATGGTTTTAAAGGCCTCCGCTCCTAGACTGCAAAGTCAATCACTCCCCTCGTTTTGCTACAAAATGTCTACCTTTACATTTCCAATTATTGGTTCTCTCTTATAGGTAACTTTTAGGTTGTCCTGAGATGCTCTCAGGATTCTTTCCTTATGTTTAGAAAGTTTGATTATGATCTAGCTTGGTGATTTAAAAAAAAAAAAAATCTATCCTGTTTGGAATTCATTCAGATTCTTGTATGCTTATCTTCTCATCTTTCGTGACTTTAGGGAAGTTTTCTTCCCACAACTTTTCAACAAGTTTCTCTGTGATTTGTACTGTCTCTTCCTGTTCTGGAATTCTGATCACCTGTAAGTTATTCCTCTTCATGGTGTCTCACACAACTCTTAGGCTTTCTTTGGATTTTTTTCATTCTTTTTTTTCTGATTGTTCTTCTAGCATACTAGTATCGAGAGATTTATCTTCATGCACATGAATTTGGGCTTCCATTGCTTTTAATCTACTCCTTTGCTCTTTTAATGTATTGTCCATTTCTGAAATCTTAGTATTAATTTGGATTTCTAATTGCAGATTTTGTTTTGTTTCAGAATTTGCACTTATTTTGTCTGCTGATTCTTGGGGTGTTTTTACTGAATTCGTCTACATTTTTTTCTGTGTTCTCTTTGTTTTCCTTGAAATTTCGGTCATGGAGACTATTACGACTCACGGCGACCCTGTATAGGATTTCTGAGGCTGTGAATCTTTATGAGAACAGAAGTCTTCATCTTTTTCCTGCAGAGTGGACGGTGGATGCAAATCGCAAATCGCCGACCTCATGGCTGATAGCCCAACTCATAACTCACTACACTACCAAAGATCCTTGAAGAAGTTAGTAGAATTCTTCAATTTCATTATCACTGTATTTAGTGGCTGGTGCATAAATTTGAGTAATAGTGATATTAACTGGTCTTCTTGGAGATGCATGGATATTAACTTACCACAGGCAGCACTGTACTTCAAGATAGATCCTGAAATTTCTTATTGATGGTGAATGTGATGCTGTTCCTCTTCAGTTTGTTATTACTGGCATAGTAAATCATGTGATTGTTGGATTCAAAATGGCCCATTTCAGTCCATTTGGGCTCACTAATGCCTAGGATATCAATCTTGATGCATTCCATTTCATTTTTGATGCCTTCCAATGTTCCTAGATTTATACTTCCTACACTTCATGTTCTGATTATTAATGGATGCTTGCAACTGCTTCTTCTCATTTTGAGTTGTGCCCCATCAGCAAATGAAGGTCCTGAAAGCTTTGTTCAATTTATGTAATTTAGGCCAATTCTACTTTCTCCCCAGTCAGATTGTCTTCCAGGACCATATCTGACAATGTTTTAATGTCACCCAGAGGTTTCCATCTTCCAGCACGATGTTGGACAATGTTTTGCTGCTATTCATAAGGTTTCAGTGGTCCTAAGGATCATTCAGAAGCAATCCTCCTCTTTGGCTTCCTAATGCCAAAGATGAATAAGTTGAGGATTTTTTTTTTTTTTTTTACCATGTTCTGCAGTCTAAAATGGATTAAACATGAAATCAAGAAGCATTCATAAATACTGATGATGGAAATGCAAAAGTTGGAAACTAAGAGGAAGGATTGTTGTCAAGTGCCGTGGAGTTGGTTCTGACCCACAGCGACCCTTTATAGGGTTTTCAGAAGAACTGCCAACCTGTGGTTCAAACTGACCTTGCAGTCCAGTGCATTAACCCTCAGCGCCAGGACTGGTAGTAGGAAAATAAGACCTTGATGATAGAAATGCTTGTGATAATATAATAGAATTTTGCGAGACTGATGATTTATTCATTGGAAACACCTTTTTCAGCAATATAAATTGGTGACTGTATACATGGATCTCAAGAGATGGAACACACCAGAAACAAACTGAGTACATCTGTGGGAAGGGAAGATGGAGAAGCTCCGAATCATCAGGCAAACAAAGCCAGGAGCCAACTATGAAACAGACCATTAACTGGTTCATTTGTAAATTCACTGAAGAAATTTAAAACAAAAGCCCATGGGAGCCAGAGGAGCACCTTATGTATGCCACCGGAATAGAGAAACATCTCAAGAACACATTTGACTCATTGAACGCTGATAACCGAAGGCCAGAGGAGTTGTAACATTATGCATGAAGAAAGCAAAAGGTCATTAAAATGACAGGGAAGAAATAGGAGACCAAAGTGGATATCAGAACAGACTGAAACTTACTCTTGAACATGTTGTCATTGTAGCAACTCAGAGCAACCCTGTGTACAACAGAACACAAGGCTGCCCAGTCCTGAGCCAACTTCACAACTGTTACTACATTGCTTCTGCCACTGTCCATCTCGCTGGGAGTCTTCCTCTTCTGGTCTTCGGTCTTTAGTGTTTAATGCATCAAATCTGTTCTTCAGATGATCTCTAAATCAGGTGGGATAAATTCAAAGACTATAGCCTTCACTGGGGATTACACCTCAACATAAAGAAAACAAAAACCTCCTAACTGGACCAGTAAGAAACATCATGATAAACAGAGAAAAGATTGAAGTTGTTAGGAATTTCATTTTACTTGGATCAAGTATCAATACCCATGGAAACAACTGTCAGGAAATCAAAGGACATATTGTGTTTGCCAAGTCTGCTACAAAACACCTCTTTAAAGTGTTAAAAAGCAAAGATGTCACTTTGAGGGTTATGGTGCACCTGACTTAAGTCATTGTATTTTCAATTGTTTCATATGTATATGAAAATTGGACAATGAGTAAGAAAGACCACAGAAGAATGAATGCTTTTGAATTATGGTGTTGGTGAGGTATATTGACTATACCATGAACTACTGGTGTGGCACCGTGGGTTAATGCACTGGACTGCAAGGTTGGTGGTTCAAACTCACCAGCCGCTCCCTATACAGGGTTGCTATGAGTCAGAACCGACTCAACGGCACTTAACAACAACAGCTAGAAGAGCAAACAGATCTGTCTTTGAAGAAATACACCCAGAATGTTCCTTAGAAAGGAGGACATTGCACATACTGTGAGCAGGGGACAGTGCCTGGAGACATCCTGCTTAGTAATACAGAGAGGAATTGTTGACACAGTGACCACAACCATGGACTCAGACAAGGGAGGATGCAGGATTGGGCCGTAGCTTTTTTCTGTCATACATAAAGTTCATAGGACCGCTAAGACTAGGAACTGACTCAATGGCATCTCACAACAATTTTACAGAACAGACTCCTGAGGAGTCCCTGGTGGATCTGAACATCTGACTTTTCAGTTGGCAGGCAAGTGTTTAACCACTGCATCACCAGGGATTCTTAAGGGGGTGGTGGTGGTTGCGTGCTACCGAATCGGTTCTGACTTATAGTGACCCTGTATAGTGTTTCTGATGCTGTAAATCTTTACAGGACCCTGTATAGTGTTTCCGATGCTGTAAATCTTTACAGGAGCAGACAACCTCATCTTTCACCTGAGGGATGGATGGTAGTTTGGAACTGCTGACCTTGAGGTTATCAGCCTGACTTGTAAGCACTATGTTACCAGAGCTCCTTAAGGCATCTTCTAGATGGCGGTAATGAAAAGACAAACACCTGCTACCACTGAGTCCACTCCAACTCCTCAGGATTCTGTGGGGCAGACTAGAATGCCCCATAGGGTTCCCAGGGCTGAAATCTTTACAGAAGATGATCGCCACATGTTTTTCCCTTGGATCTTCTTGGTGGGTCCAAATCTCCAACCTTTGGGTAACCATTGTTGTTGTTGTTGTTGTTAGGTGCCATCGAGTCAGTACCGACTCATAGTGACTATTATGCACAACAGAACGAAACACTGCCCAATCCTGGGCCAAACTCACAATTGTTGCCACGCTTGAGCCCATTGATAATGCCACTTTTCCAATCCATCTTGTTGGGGGTCTTCCTCTTTTTCTCTGACCCTCCACCCTACCCAGCATGACATCCTTCTCCAACGATTGTTTCCTCCGGACAATATGTCCAAAGTAGGAGAGACGAAGCTTAGTCATCCTGGCCTCCAAGGAGCACTCTGGCTGCACATCTTCCAACACGGATCTGTTGGTTCTTTGGCAGTCCATGGTTCTTTCAATATTCTCCTCCAACACCACAACTCAAAAGCACCAATTCTTCTATGGTCTTCCTTATTCACTGTCCAGCTTTCGCATGCATATGAGGTTATTGAAAATACCATGGCTTGGGTCAGGCGCACCTTAGTCCTCCACCACTCGTCTGTCAGTTTGTCGTACTGTGGTGGCTTGTGAGTTGCTGTGATTCTGGAAGCTATGTCACGGGTATTTTAAACACCAGCAGGGTCACCCATGGTGGACAGGTTTCAGATGAGCTCTAGACAAAGACAGACTAGGAAGAAGGAGTGACAAACTACTTCCGAATATTTCGTCACTGAAAATCTTATGACTAGCGGAGATGGTGGTGCAACATGAAACCTGTCATCACCGTCATTTAATTGTAAATGTTTATGCTTTATTGGTGTGTGTAGTTTCACCATACCATTAAGAAAAGGTTGGGGATCGGGGAAATAGTATGGGTTTACCACTAGTGCGAGTGTAAGTGGTAAATCTCCAGGAAGGCAATTTGGCAACATCACCGGAAACAACTGAGGTGCAGAAATTCCATTGCCCAGAATCCCTCCTGCCAACCCACACACCCATTTGGGAGATGGTGGTCATTTAAGGCTGCCCCTGGCAACGGTGACAGCTTGGATACAACCCAGAAGTCCACCTAAGGAACGGAGTATGTTGATACTGACTATGGAAAATACCCAGCTCCCCAAAAAAGGATGGGGTTCTTTTTGTGTGACAATCTCCACCCACATGTCAAGTGAAAGTAACAGTGTGAAGAGCCAACCAAAGAGTCTACGACTGTTTGTGTAAAAGACCACGAAAGCTGCCTCACACAAAAATGAAGGCCTGATACACACCACAACGTGGATGAACCAGAAAAACAGTGAATGAAAGAGGCCGTGTACTTACTGCATTATCCCTTTTATAGGAGACGTCCACAATCCTCAGCGTGACATCTTTCCTTCTCAACCCTGTAAACAGGTCTTTTGCCCCAGATTGTTGTTGTTGTTAAGTGCCTTGGAGTCAATTCTGACCCATGTTGTTGTTGTCAGGTGCCATCGAGTCGGAACCGACTCATAGTGACCCCATGCACAGCAGAACGAAACAATGTCTGATCCTGGGCCAACCTCACCACCGCTGCCACCCCCGAGTCCATCAATGATGCCACCTGGCCGATCCATCTCGTTGGGGGTCTTCCTCTTTTTCTCTGACCCTCCACCCTACCCAGCATGACATCCTTCTCCAACGATTGTTTCCTCCGGACAATATGTCCAAAGTAGGAGAGACGAAGCTTAGTCATCCTGGCCTCCAAGGAGCACTCTGGCTGCACTTCTTCCAAAACAGATTTATTGGTTCTTTTGGCACTCCATGGCACTTTCAGTATTCTCCTCCAACACCACAACTCAAAGGCATCAATTCTTCTACGATCTTCCTTATTCACTGTCCAGCTTTCGCATCCATATGAGGCTATTGAAAACACAATGGCTTGGGTCAGGCACACCCTAGTCCTCAAGCTGACATCTCTGCTCTTCAATACTTTAAAAAGTTCCTGTGCAGCAGATTTGCCCAGTGCAATACGTCATCTGATCTCTTGACTGCTACTTCCGTGAGTGTTGATAGTTGATCCAAGAAGAATGAAGTCCTTGACAACTTCAATCTTTTCTCCGTTGATAAGAATGTTGTTTATTGGTCCAGTGGTGAGGATTTTTGTTTTCTTGACATTGAGATGTAATCCATATCGAAGGCTGTGCTCTTTAATCTTCATAAGTAAATGTTTCAAGTCCTCTTCACTTTCAGCGATCAAGGTTGTATCATCTGCATATCGCAGGTTGTTAATGAGTCTTCCTCTAATCCTGATGCCACGTTTTTCTTCATAGAACCCAGCTTCTCGTATTATTTGCTCAGCATACAGGTTGAATAAGTATGGTGAAAGAATACAACCCTGTCTCACACCTTTATTCTGACCCATAGTGATCCTGTATAGGGTTTCCGATGATCAGTTGGTGAGCTTGAACCACTGACCTTGCAGTTCAGATGGCTTTACAGTCTGGTGCATTAACCCACAGCACCACATCAGGACTCCAGATGAGGCCAATACAATATGTCCTTTGATTTCCTAATAGCTTCTTCCATGGATGTAGATAACGGAGCCAAGTAAACTCTATAGAGACAGAAAGTAGATTTGTGGTTACCTGAAATGTGGAGGAGGGGTAGAATGGGGAGTGACTGATAATGGAGATGGGATTTCCATTTGGAGTGATGGAATGTTCTGGAACTAAAAAGAGGTAATGGTTGTACAACTCCATGGATTGAATTATGTGTTGTTGTTGTTAGGTGCCATCAAGTCTGCACCGACTTATAGTGACCCTGTGCACAACAGAAGCAACAACACCCAATCCCACACCAACTTCACAATCGTTGCTACGTTTCAGCCCATTGCTGCTGCCACTGTGTGAATCCATCTCGTTGGGGGTCTTCCTCTCTTTCTCTGTCCCTCCTTCTCCAGGGACTGATCCCTCCTAATATGTCTGAAGTATGAGAGACTAAGCCAGGCCATTCTGGCTTCCAGGGAGCACTTGTTCCAACACAGATTGATTTGTTCTTTTGGCAGTCCATGGTACTCTTAATGTTCTCCTCCAACACCATAATTCAAATGCATCAATTCTTCTATGGTCTTCCATATTCATTGCCCAATTTTCACATGCATATGAGGTTACTGAAAATACCATGGCTTGGATCAGGTGTACCTTAGTCCTCAAACTGACATCTTTGCTCTTCAACACTTTAGAAAGGTCTTGTGCAGCAGATTTGTCCAGTGCAATACACTGTTTGATTTCTTGACTGTTGCTTCCATGAGTGTTGATAGTTGATCTAAGCAAAGTGAAGTCTTTGACAACTTCAATCCTTTCCCCATTTATATGGATGTTTATTGGTCCAGTGGTAAGGATTTCTGTTTTCTTTATATTGAGGTGCAACCCATAACAAAGGCTGTGGTCTTTGCTCTTCATCAGTAAGTATTTTCAGTTCTCTTTGCTTTCAGCAAGCAAGGTTGTGTCATCTGCATATCGCAGGTTGTTAATGAGTCTTCCTCCAATGCCATGTTTTTCTACATATAATCCAGCTTCTTGGATTATGTACTCAGCATACAGATTGAATAAATGTGGTGAAAGAATACAACCCTGGAACACATATTTCCTAATTTTAAACCATTCAGTGTTCTCTTGTTCTATTGGAACAAATGCCTCAATCTCTGTACTGATTCCTCATGAGCACAATTAAATGTTCCAGAATACTCTCCTTCTCTGCAACATTGGCTATAGCTTGTCATGATCCACAAATCAGAAGTCTTTGCGTAGTCAATAAAGCACAGGTAAAACATCTTTCTGGTATTCTCTGCTTTTAGCTAAAATCTGTCTGTCATCAGCAATGATATCCCTCATTCTATACCCTCTTCCGAATCTGGCTTGAGTTTCTGGTAGTTCTCTGTCAATGTGTGATTTCAGCAGTGTTTGTATTTATCTTCAGCAAAATTGT
This sequence comes from Chrysochloris asiatica, assembly GCF_000296735.1. NCBI lineage: Eukaryota > Metazoa > Chordata > Mammalia > Afrosoricida > Chrysochloridae > Chrysochloris > Chrysochloris asiatica. The sequence goes on along the minus strand of NW_006408927.1, from coordinate 1,138,638 downwards.
ACTTGCATGATGTAATGATTTCCACATTCTGCTGGGTCACCTCTCTTTGGAATGGCACCAATAGGGATCTCTTCCAATCAGTTGCCCAGGTAACTGTCTTCCCAATTGCCTGGCAGAGATGAGTGAGTGCCTCCAGTGTTGGAACAGTTTGTTGAAAGGTTTCAATTTGTATTCCATCAATTCTCTGAGCCTTGTTTGCCAATTCCTTCAGTGCACCTTGGACTTCTTCCTTCAGTACTATTGGCCCTTGAGCATATGCTACCTCTTGAAATGGTTGAACATCGATCATTTCTTTCTGGTACAGAGACCCTGTGTGTTCTTTCCATCATCATTTGATGATATCTACATCATTCAATATTTTATTATTTGTTGTTGCTAAGTACCAATAGATCTGTGTTGAAAGAAGTGCAGCCAGAGTGCTCCTTGGAAGCCAGCATCATTTGATGATATCTACATCATTCAATATTTTATTATTTGTTGTTGCTAAGTACCAATAGATCTGTGTTGAAAGAAGTGCAGCCAGAGTGCTCCTTGGAGGCCAGGATGGCTAGGCTTCGTCTCTCATACTTTGGACACATTGTCCGGAGGGAACAGTCGCTGGAGAAGGATGTCATGCTGGGTAAGGTGGAGGGTCAGAGAAAAAGAGGAAGACCTCTAACGAGATGGATTGGCCAAGTGGCATCATTGATGGACTCAAGTGTGGCAGCGGTAGTGAGGTTGGCCCAGGATCAGACATTGTTTTGTTCTGCTGTGCATGGGGTCGCTATGAGTCGTCCTGTATAGAGTTTCCGAGGAGCCGTTGGTGAACTTGAACCACTGGCTTCCTGGTTCAAGCGGACTTAGCCATCCAGCACATTAACCGGTAGTGCCATACCAGATCTCCAGTTTGCTTATAGAATCCTTCAATATTGCAAGTCAAGGTTTGAATTTCTTCTTCAGGTTCCTCAACTTGAGAAATGCTGAACATGTTCTTCCATTCTGGTTTTTTAACTCCAGGTTTTTATACATTTTGTTATAATATTTGACTTTGTCTTTTTGAGCTGACCTTTGAATTTTTTATTTAGCTCTTTTACCTCTTCATTTCTCCCATTTGCTTTAGCATCTCTACGCTGGACAGCAAATTTGAGTCTCTTCTGACTTCCATTTTGGTCTTTTCCTTCCTTCTTGTCTTCTTAATGATGTTTTGCTTTTCCCCTGTATGGTGTTCTTGATGTCATTCCACAACTCTTCTGGTCTTCGGTCTTTAGTGTCTAATGCTTCAAATCTGTTCATCAGATGATCTCTAAAATCAGGGGAGATATATTCAAGGTCATGGTTCTTTTGGACTTGTTTTAATTTGCTTCAGCTTAGCGTGAACTTGCATATGAACAATTGATGGTCTGTTTCACAGTCTGCCCCTGTCCTTGTTTTGGCTGATGATATGGAGTTTTTTCACCGTTTCTTTCCACAGATGTTGTCAATTTGGTTTCTGTGTATTCCATCTGGTGAGGTCCACGTGTATAGTCATCTTTTATGTTGTTTAAAAAATGTATTTATAATGAATAAGTCATTGGTCTTGCAAAATTCTATCATGCGATCTCCAGCATTCTTTCTATCACCAACTCCATGGATCGGATTACTGAATGCCACTAAACGGTACACATTGTTCTGTTGTTAGGTACTGGCATCAATTCCAATGTAGTCAGATCTGACACGCAATATAAAACTGAAAGAACTAAAGGAACATGCAAGCCTCAACTTGAAATACTGAAGGACTGTATTTGCAAAATATTGACTGATGCAGGAAGCATCCAATGAAGATGGAAGGAATACACAGAGTCACTGTACTAGAAAGAAATGGTCGATGCCCAACCTTTTCAAGAGGTAGCATGTGATCAAGAGACAATAGCACTGAAGGAAGAAGTCCAAGGTTCCCTGAAGGCACTGTCCAAGAATAAGGGTCTGGGAACTGATGAAATACAAATTGAAATCGTTCAACAAACTGATGCAGCACTGGAGGCACTCACTCATCTCTGCCAAGGAATGTGGAAGACAGCTACCTGATTAGAAGAGATCCATATCTGTGCATATTACAAAGATAAGTGACCCAATGGAATATGGAAATCATTAGACAATATCACGAATATCACATGCAAGTAAAATTTTGGTTAAAGATAATTCAAAAAACAGATGCAACATTATATTGACCACCAACTTCCAGAGGTTCAAACGAAATTCAGACAAGGATGTGGAATTAGGGACATAATTGCTGATATCAGATGAATCTTGGCTGAAAGCAGAGAATACCAAAAAGATGTTTACCTGTGCTTTATTGACTACGCAAAGATTTTCAGCTGTGTGGATCATGACAAACTATGGACAACAATACAAAGAAAGAGTATTCTAGAACACTTAATTGTGCTCATGAGGAACACCTGTGTATAAACCAAGAGGCAGTCATTTGACTAGAACAATGAGATACTGAATGGTTTAAAATCACGAAAGGTATGCATGAAGCTTGTTTTCTTCCACCAGTCTCATTCAACCTGTATGCTGAGCAAATAATCCAAGAAGCTAGATTATATGAAGAAGAATGTGGCATCAGGATCCGAGGAAGACTCATTAACAATTTGCCATGTGCAAATGATACAATCTTGCTTGCTTAAAGCGAAAAGGACATAAAATATTTACTGATGAAGATCAAAGGCCACAGCTTTCTGTATGGGTTGCACCTCAATGTAACGAAAACAAAAACCCTCACCACTAGACTAACAAATAACATCATGATAAATGGAGAAAAGATTAAAGTCAAAGACTTCATTTTGCTTGGATCCACAATCAACACTCATGTGAGCAACAGTTAAAAAATAAAATTACATATTGAGTCAGACAAATCTGCTGCACAAGACCTCTCTAAAGTGTCCAAGAGTAAAGATGTCATTTTGAGGATTAAAATGCACATCACCCAATCCTTGCTATTTTCAATAGCCTCTCATATGCATGTGAAAGTTAGACAATGCGTAAGGAAGAGCACAGAAGAATTGATGCATTTGAATTATGGTGTTGCCAAAGAATACAAACAAATCTTTGCTGGAAGAAGTGCAGCCAGACTGCTCCTTGGAAGCCAGGATGGCCAGACTTCATCTCTCAAACTTCGGACATATTATCAGGAGAAAGGAGTCTGTGGAGAAGGATATCATGCTTTTTAAACCGGATGGTTGGATCAAAAGAGGAAGCCCCCCAACAAGATGGACTGGCAGCGTTCCAGCAGCAAGGGGCTCAAGCATAAGAGTGATTGTGAGGTAGCGCAGGACTGGGCAGTGTTTCATTCTGTTGTGCATGACGTTAATACGACTCGATGGCATCTAACAAGAATAAACAACAATGTAATACGTCATCTCCTGAGCCATCCTCACAGTGGTTGTGATATTTAAGCCCATTGCTACAGCTACTGCGTCAATCTATCTCGTTAAGGGTTTTTCTCTTTTCTGCTAAAACTGTACTTTACCAATCGTGATATGAAAACATGTCCAAAGCACATGAAACAAAGTCTTACCATGCTCATTTCGAAGAACATTCTGAGTATACTTCTTCCAAGATAGATTTGTTTGTTCTTCTGACTTCATACTTTCTTCTTTCATGGTACTTTGGATATTCTTCACCAATAACATAATTCTAATGCATCCATTCTTCTTTGGTCTTCCTTAGTGAATATCTAGCTTTCACATGCATATGTTGTTGTTGTTATGTGCAGTGGAGTCAGTTCTGACTTACAGGACCCTGTATAGGGTTTCCAAGGAGCAGTTGGTGGGTTTGAACTGCTGACCTTGTGGTTCACAGTCCAGTGATAATCCTACAGTGCCACACTAGGATTCCACATGCATATAAGACTAAAAATACCATGGCTTGGGTCAGTTGCATCTTAATTCTCAAAGTGACAGCTTTGCTCTTTAATACTTTAAAAGAATCTTATTTTAAAAAAAAGGTGGAGACAGCCTAAATATCCATCAGTAGAAGAATGGTTAATTGAACTTTGGGGCACACACACAATGAAATACTTCAAAACGTTGAAGAATAATGATGAATCTGTGAAACACCTCACAATATGGTTGAACCTGGGGGACCTAATGGTGACTGAAATTAGCCAATCAAAAAGGGCAAATATTGTTTGAGACCAAGTGTTATAAAAAGTTAAAAACAAGGTTTTCTTGATAAAAGATATAATCTATGATGGTTACATGGGGACCAGGGAGGGAATACTATTTACGGGCTAAAGGGCAGACACACGTTAGCAGTATACAACAAGAGGGAGGTTAGCAGAGGAAAGATGAAGGTAGCAGGGGACACAGGAGGAAAGGGATAAAGTAAATCAAGGTAAATACTGCAAGTTGTTGGTCCATGGAGGGGATCGCAACCATGTAAACATGCAAACTCGTCCGTCCATCAGTGTGTCGTACTGTGGTGGCTTGTGAGTTGCTGTGATTCTGGAAGCTATGCCACTGATATTTTAAACA
>NW_006408927.1:1093986-1124525 GCF_000296735.1 Chrysochloris asiatica | reverse complement strand
TGGAGAAGGGGAGCAGCTGAGGACTCTAGATTTATCAACTAAGAAGAGAAGGACTAAGAACTGGTGGCCAGGAGCAGACTTGCAGAATGTGTCCTTTGGAGATGTAAATTATTATATATGCCTGAGTGGGTTGTTTTGTTTGTGTGTGTTTTAAAAATCTAAAGTGGATAGAGAGAAATACTTTTAACTGATGGTATATGGGGGGATTATAATCATTGCAATGAAACAAGTTTTATGAATTGTTGAATGTGAAACTGATGATGTGCCCTATAAACTTTCAGTCAATCCACAATAAAAACCTTAAAAAAAAAAAAAAAGACAGCCAAGCATCTTAATATTATTCCCCCCTTTTCCACATTCCAACCTTGGCTTAAAAAAAAAAAGTCTGTGTATGCAGTAAATTCTGTAAAAGGATAATCAAGCAAATGGTCAAAGTGGTCATTGTAGTTGGTTTGAGGGGCAGTACACTAGTGAGAGGAAGAGCCCAACCCTTTGACTGGAGTTTTGAAACAAGGGGATGCATTACCTTTCAAAGCTGAAATGATCTCAGGGGAACAATTCAGTAAAGTCTACATAGTGGGGACCTTTACAGGAAAACAACCTGGTTTCATTAAAAAAAAAAAAAAAGACGAAGAAGGGGAAAAAAAATGATGAAAAGAGACAAGGATACTGAACATATATGAACATATAGATTAAAAGAGAATTAAGAGAACACATCAATTGGTCACAGCATGGGTTCCAGAAAAAGAATAAAGTATAAGACAATTGGGAAAATGCGAACACTGGGTGGAAAGTTAATGTACTATGAAGGGTTTTCCAAAAGTACCTGGAAACATGTCATCATCTTCTAATTCCACTTTTTCCACGAACTTTTCAAAGCCTCCTCTTATTAAGAAATTACAGGTACTTTAGTTAAAGGTGGTAAAAACTGCAGGAATAAATACAGGTGATGGCTGAACACATTCATTAAACAAAATTCATGTCACTGAACTGTACGTGTGAAAATGAAATGTCAAATGTTCGGTGATACAGATATTTGTTGTTGTTGGATGCTATCAAGCCGGTTCCAACTCCTACTGACTGTTGTACAACAGAGCGAAATACCCCGTGGTCCTGATGCCTCTGGTCCTGCCACATCCTCACAGTCCTTGTTACACTTAACCCCATCACTGCTGCCACAGTGCCAGTCCATCTCGTTGGGGACCTTCCTCTTCTTTGCCAAACATGATGTCCTTCCCCAGGGACTGGTCTCTCCTGATAATATATCCAAAGTAGGAGAGTCCTGGTGTGGCGCTGTGGGTTAATGCGCTGGACTGTAAAGTTGGTTTGAACCACAAGGTTGGCGGTTCAAGGTCACCAGCCACTCCTCAGAAACCCTATACTGGGTGGCTATGGGTCAGAACTGACTTGTTGACATTTAACAACAACAAGAGACAAAGTGTTACCAGCTTGGCTTCTAAGGAGCTGTTTACCACAGTTGGAAAAAAAAAAAAAAAAAAGCATTCAAAATTTTTGTTGTTAAACTGCTTTCAAGAAGAGCATTGAGAGTTCCTGAAATATTTATTATGAGATGCGGCCGGGCTCTTGTTGACAACAGTAGTTGGTGAGGGTTTGTGGCAGTGGGGGTGGTGGTGGTGGTGGTGGTGGTATGGGACAGGGAGGGAGACAAAATGAAACGACATGGACCATGAGAGGAAAACATGTCCTTATACTTTCTCTCTACTTTGATTTTGTTTGAAATTTCCCAGAGTGCAAAGTTTGCTCCCACCTGTAGACTAGGCAAGTGTCTAGAGGGAAAAGTTTATCTGTGGTTAAGTGTGGTCAGGCAGGTGGGGGAGAGAAGGAATCTTTGCTTAGAGGACACTGAGCTTTTGTGAACTCAGGAATGGTAAGATGGAATACATACAATTTCCATGTTACTGATGAGTCCTTGGTCATGCAAATGGTTAAGAGCTTGACTATGCTTCTAACACACCCAGATTCACCTCAGAGGATGGGCCAGATGGGTAATCTATTTCTGAAAGACCACAGCCTTGAAAACCCAATGGAGCAGTTTTACTCTGTGTACCAGTTAAGCTAAACCAACAGCAGCTAAGGACAGCAAGGGCTAGGGGAGGGGGGAATGAGGAGTTCATGTTTATTGGATACAGAGTATCTGTTGAGGGTGGTGGAATGTTCTGAATATACAGAGGGTTGCTGATTTGCAAATGTTAGATGAGTGCCTAGCACGGTATGTGAATTTCACCTCAATAAACATTAGGCAGAGAATTGCATGGTATGTGAATTTCACCTCAAAACAAACTTTGTTGTTGTTAAGTGCTGTTGAGTCTGTTTCAACTCATAGTGACTCTGTATAGGGTTTCAGAGGAGCCACTGGTGAGTTTGAAGTAATGACCTTGCGATTCAAAGCGCAGTAACCCACAGCCCCACACCAGGAGGAAGAATTGCATGGTGTGTGAATTTCACTTCAATAAACCAAGACCATCAGCCATATCCCCACACATCTGAAAATACAGTCATAAACATGACCATTGGATCAGACTGGTCTTACAGCTCTGATTTAAGACGCTCTAGAGATTCTGGAGTTATCAAATCAAATGGGAAGAACATGCTCAGCATTTCTCAAGCTGGGGGAACTGAAGAAAAAATTCAAGCCTCGACTTTCATTATTAAAAGACTAGGCAAATTATTAAATGATGCAGAAAGCATCAAAAGAAGATGGAAGGAATACACAGTCACCATACCAAAAAAGAAATGGTGGATGTTCAACCATTTCAAGAGGTAGCATATGATCAAGAGACAATAGCACTGAAGGGAAAAGTCCAAGGTGCATTGAAGGAATTGGCAAAGAACAAGGCACCAGGAACTGGTGGAATTCAAACTGAAATCTTTCAACAAACTGATGCAGCACTGGAGACACTCACTCATCTCTGCCAAGAAATGTGGAAGACAGACACCTGGCCAACTGATTGTAAGAGATCCATGTTTGTGCTCATTCCAAAGAGAGAGGGGACCCCATGGAAATGATCCCACAATATCATTGATATTCCATTTGAGTTTTATTAAAGATAATGCAAAAACAGCTGCAAACATACATTGACAGAGAACTTCCAGAGATTCAAGCCGGACTCAGAATGAGGAATATCAGTGCTGACATCAGATGGATCTTGAAGGAAAGCAGGGACTACCAGAGAGATGTTTACCTGTGCTTTATTGATTACGCAAAGGCTTTTACTTGGATCAACCATCAACACTTTCGGAAGTGCAGCCAGAGCGCTCCTTGGAAGCCAGTCTGGAGACTTTGTCTCTCATATTTTGGACATATTACCAAGAGGAACCAGTCCGTGAATAAGGACATCATGTTTGGTAAAGTGGACAGTCAGCGAAAAAGAGGAAGACCCCCCCAATGAGATGGATTGATACAGTGACAGCAGCAATGGGCTCAGGTGTAGCGCCAATTGTGAGGTTGGTCCAGGACTGGGCAGTGTTTCGTTCTGTTGTGCACAGGGTCGCTTGGAGTTGGTACCAACTCCATGGCACCTAACAACACAACTCAAGCAGTTAAGTGTTCGGTTGCTAACTGAAAGGTTAAATGTTCCAGCTTTCCCGGAGGTGACTTGGAAGAGAAGCCTGGTGATCTACTTAGGGACACAAACCAGCGTTAAGGAAACTCCATGGAGCACAAGTCTACTGAGTCACAAGGAGCAAACAGGATTCGAAGTCAATTTGACAACAATGTTGTTTTGTTTTTAATGTGAGATGCCAATAAGGGGAACACTGGGAGTGGGGAGAACTCGCTGCACTATTTTTCCAACTTTTCTGTAAATCCAAAGCTAAGTTTATTAGTTTATTAAAAAAAAAAAAAAAAAGATAAGCAGACTAAAGGTGGACACAGGCCCCTCTCCCGCTCCTGGCCACGGGCCTAGACCCGGACACATCTGCTCTCGGGTGGGAGCAGGCTGCCCGGCAGACTCACTGCTGGTACCACTCCCAGCTCCAAAGCTCATCTCCTCGATGGCTTAGAATCTTTCGTTTATGACACGAAGCTCTACTGAAACTGGTTTCAGAAGAAAGGGGAATCTTTTTGTTCATGGAAGTGAAAGGCTCAGGGAGAGATCTAATGCAGGGTCTCCCCACTTCAGCACTGGGGTGGGGCACCCAGTTCACTGTGGAGTGTGAAACAGCATCCCTGGCCTCCATACCTTCCATGTGAGTAGCACCCCACTAAATTGTGACAACCACAAATATCCCCAGCTATGGTCCAGTGTCTCCTGGGGGCAGCATGGCCCCAGGTGAGGACCCCTGGGTTAGAGGACCTTGTTGACTAGCAAGAGAATGAGTCGCATAATCATCTGACCTCTGACATTCTAGGTCACTGCTCACAGTGAGACCCACACACTGAGTCGGGGGGAGAGCAGGGGAATCACAGGAGCTGGAGGGTCCCCCTGGTTGACACCGTGTGGCCCAGCAGGAGTTTACGCTGATGTGCTTCATTTTTTTCTCCACCATTTGCCTGCCAGTTTGCTGTTCTGTGTTGGCTTGTGTGTGGCTGTGACGCTGAAACTAAGCCACTAGTATTTTAAATAGCAGCGGGGTTGCCCATGGTGGGCAGGATTCAGCTGAGCTTCCAGAGGAACCCCGACGAGGAAGGAGAGGTGGTCTCCTTCTGAATGGTTAGCCCCTGAAACCTCATGAATAGCAGAACAGTGTCAGGTACCATGCTGGTGGACTAAGACACTGGAATCCTGTGGACGGTAAACTAAACTCCTCAGGTTGGAAGGTACTCAGAATGTGACTTTTCCAAGTTGTTGTGAAGTGCTGTTGAGTCGATTCCGACCCATAGTGACCCTGTATAGGGTTTCCAACGAGCAGCTGGTGAGCTTGAACCACTGACCTTGCAGTTCAAACGACTTTGCAGTCTGACGCATTAGCCCACAGCGCCACCCCAGGACCCCTCCTCCAAATAGAGTTGACAATAATGATGAGGATGGAGCAACACTTTTGGGACCTTCATTTGTTGATGAGGCACAACTCAAAATGAGGAGAAAACAGCTGCAGACATCCATTAGTCATCAAAAAATGGAATATGGGAAGTATGAATCTAGGAAACTTAGAAGTTGTCAAGAATTAAACAGAACACATAAAAATTGATGTCCTGAGCTGAAATGGACTGGCATTGGTTAATTGTTTTCTAAATTATCACGTAGAGTCCCCTTCCTGGCACTCCTAACATGGGGGCTGGGACATGCTCCGGGGTTTAGACTGACCGGGGTATTGTATTTAGCAGCATTCCTGACCTCCACACATCCCTGCCAGCACCAGCTCCCCGAGTAGTGATACCCACAAATGTCCCCAGATATCGACAAGTGTTCCCTGGGGGCAGAGATTGCTCCAGATGAAGATCTGTTGGTCATTGGTCTAGAGGGTGTCAGACTCTGCTCTCTGCTGAATTGGAGTGTATCTTCAGCAGACTTCCTCCTTGTGAGGACAAAGGTGATGTTGGCAACCATGGACCTCGTCCCCCTCAGCATCACAGCTCTTTAGAAGGTCAGTGTCTCTTCCCCAAGAGCTGCAGGAGAAATCCCAGGGAAGGTTCTGAGAGGCCCAAGCTGAGTCTGCAGTGGTCCAGCTACACTGTCCCAGGGAAGGGGATCCACTGGCCAGACCTCCTTCTTCCAGGAGAAGAGGAGCTGAGCAGTTCCAGGACACCCATCTGCTATCCCCATCCAGAATGTTCCTCCAGATTTACCCATTTCTCAGACTGGTCACTGAAATCCCAAGGAGTCCTGAGCCCAGCCTGTCTTTGGAGATGTCTTTGGGTGTGTTTGAACCACCAACTTCTCAGCTAGTAATCCAATGCCACTTAAGGATTCCCCCAGCTCTGGTAACCACAAACCCACTCTCTATGGAGTCACATAATATTTGTCCCTTTGTGCCTTGCTTCTCTCACCGAACACCATGTTTTCAAGGTTCGCCCATGTTGTGGGCTGTATCAGTCTTCACTCCTCTTTATGGCTGAGTAACACTGTCTTGTATAGGGACGGACCTCATTGGGTATATCCATCATCTGGTGATGGACACTTGGGTTGCTTCCACTTTGGGGCTATTATGGATCATGCTGCTATGAATTTATTTGTCTTTTAGACATTTTTACCGTAAATTTCATAAAGGTCCCAAAGCACATTTCAAATTCTTAACACATACGTCTTGTTGTGAAATGCTGTCAAGTGGGTCCTGACTCAAAGTAACTCTTGCAAGGCTTCCAATGAGCAACTGGTGGCTACCAGTCCAGTGTTTACCTAACAGCATCACACCAGGACTCCTAACAAAGTGCCGTTGAGTCCGTTCTGCCTTATAGTAACCCTGTATAGAGTTTCCAAGGGGCGGCAGGTAGGTTTGAATTGCTGACTTTGAGGTTAGCAATCCAGTGCTTATCCTACAGTGCCACACCAGGACACATACTTCGTTAGGTGTTGTTGAGTTGGTTCTGATTTAGAGCTACCCTACGTACAACAGAATGAAACACCACCCGGTCCCACGCCATCCTCACAGTCGCTGCCATGCTTGAACCCATTGATGCTGCCGCCACTGGGCCAATCCATCTCTAGGAGTCTAGTAAAAGCCTAAGGGAGGTCCTTCGCTACCATCATTTTGTATATAGGAAGAATGAAGTAGGAGAGGTGATTAACTTACCTGGGGTCATTCACACATTCTGTGGCAGACACAGGATTTGAACCAAGGAAACATTCACCCCTGCATTTCACAGTCCTTTCTCCGCTTAGCTGGTGGTCCTTATAGCCCTAAAGGTTGAAAGCTCTACAGACGAGCCCTAACCCTAAACCAAACCAACTCATAATGATGTAGGATTTCTGAGACGAAATCGTCACAGAAGCTAACAGCGTCCTTTTTTTGCCTTGGAGTGGCTGCTGGTTTTGAACCACTGGCCTTTCTTTTAGTAGCCTATATCAGCTCCAAACCCCCAAAATGTTCACCTGTTGGAATCTAGACCACCCCCCCCTGCTCCCCTGAGTTTCTAACAGGGATGCCTGAGCTTGGGGCTGGTAGGATGCAGTAAGAAAGGCAGAGACAGACAGACAGAGAGTGGGGCAGTACCGTTCCATGAAGTTTTCAGAGGGTGACCTTAGAATTGACAGGTAAGTCAGTGTCCCTGAACTTCCTTCCTGGGCTGGGCCAGGTGAAGGTTCAGAAAATCCCAGTATAGGTAGGTGACATCACCACCTGGGACTCACCACCTCTAAACAGAACAACAGCCTTGGGGGGAGGTGGAGCTTCCCTGCCAAGACCTTCTAGTGCACAGCCTCACCTCACCTCACCGTAGATCCACCCTGGCTGGCACCATGGCTCAAGGGACAGACCTTTGGGTGTGTCATTCGAGACCCTCCCAGGTCTCCTTCTGGCAGGGGTTTGGGTGCAGGGTGGGTGGGAAGGGTCCACAGTTAGACCACCATCCGTGTTCTCCCACTCCCACGCCTCCCCAGCTCCAGTCTGGTTCACAGACAGCCCCAGAGAAAAGGAAGTTGGTAGTACAGCGCCTCTTCCCGTCTCAGGGCACCAGCCCAGGTTCCTTCACGGATTTCCACTGGACAAGCTTTCTGATGCTGGGTGTGGCTGACCTGTCCACACCCTGCCAGTCCAGCACACGAGGCAGATGGAGTGGCCTCTGGACCCATCCTGTCCATGTTCCTCCTCTGGTTCCTTACTGCCCGCAGGTGAAAGACCTTGCCCTGGTCACTCCCTCTCAGGTTCACCCCAGCCCTGCACCATCCACCTGGGTTTTTCTCTCCTGGGTGTGAGGCTGGGTGGGGGGAGGAGGGGAAGGGAAGCTTTGTCCATGATCTGGCTTTTCTCTGCTGTCCTTCCCACTCTGGTTTGAAGGTGAACTGACCATTCACCTTCCAGCGTGTTCTGGACCTCCTCCCAGCTCCCCAACCTCAGGACCCCCAAAAGGGGCTGCTAGTCCTATGTCCATTTGACCCCTCAGCCCCAGGGCTGGCTTCAGTGCAGAGGCGGGAGGGCAGGGTCCCTGGAGGATCTCAAACCTGTCAGACAGGTTTGCTGTCGCTGTAGCTGTCCTGGCTGGTGGGGTACTGCTCTGGGCTCTGCTGGCTGAGGAACACTGCAGTCCAAGGGCCTGGACACACCAGTCAGCACCTGGGGACAGGTGGGCCTGGTCACACGGAGGGCATGGCGGCTGGATAGGGCGGGGCCAGAGACCGAGAGACGGGGTGGTGGGGGCGCAAGGCTGGGGAGGGCCAGATGTAGCCCAGGTTAGGGTTAGGCAGGCTGGCTTCAGTTCCCATTCTGCACCCAGGAAGGGCCTGACTGGGGCTCGGGAGGGAGGAGGTGGGGGGGAAGGAGGAGGGAAAGACGGGGGGGGGGGGGGGGGAGGGAGGAGGTGGGGGGGAAGGAGGAGGGAAAGACTTAGCACTGAAGCGGCTGTGTGGGGGGGGATCAGGGGAAGTGGGTGCCGAAAGGAGAAGTGAGGAGGGGCCTGCAGGACGAGGGCGGAGTGCTAGGCGCTCGGGAACGGGAACACCGCGGGGCTTTCCAGAATGTGGGGAAACAGGAAGTGGCTGGGTCCCTGCCCCCGCGCGGCCAGCCGGGCGGGCCCACCACGCTGCCTCACCTGCCCAGGGTGCCCAGGTCTAGACGAGGCAGGCGCCTCCTTCTCCCTGGGCTCCGCCCCCACAGCCTCTGTCTTCCGGGCTGTAAAATAGGCGCAAACCGGAACCCAGGCAGAGGGAGGTGAGGGGCTTCCGGGTGCCTCTCTCAGAGGGAAACTGAGGCAGGGGTATTCCAGGGAGACACTTCCCAGGCAGGGGGAGATGAGGGGCTTCTGGCTGTCACTCCTCAAGGGAAAATGAGGCAGGATAGCCCGAGTCTCCTCTTGGCTCACAGGGAATGCCAGCTTCATGATCCTCACATTTGCCAACGTCCACTGGCGGTGAAAATCGCTAAGATGTTGGCAATGATAGCGCTTGGCCTGAACTGAACTCTGGCATTACTGGCCGCTGCAATCACACCCAGTTAGCAGGTGAGAAGACTGAGGCTTGGAGCAAAGGACCACCCACCCAGGGGCCCCCCACTGGTAGCCTCGGTCTGGACCCCATTTCTCTCTGGGGTCTCCCCACATCCCACATTTTGCAGCCAGAAGCACAGGTCAGCCGGCCAACTCTGAATGTTAGACACATGGCCAATACTTCCTTTGTGTAAGTATATTCCGACTTACTAAAAGAGGGATTCGCCATGTACCAGAATTTTATATCTGACTGGGTGTGTGTCTTACATTCTATCCTGCAAGCCTACCTTCACCGGCTGGTCCCAGGGCCTGGAGAGACCCTTAGAAGTGTCGGCATGGGACCATGAGCCCTGGTAGTGCTGCGGGTTAAGCGCTAGGCTGCTAACAGCAAGGTCCCCCTGTTCAGCTGTCCACGGGAACACAAGGACACTGCTCCTGTCAGGCCTTACAGCCTCAGAAATCCTAGTGTCTGCACAAGTTCTCGTCTGTTTTTTAGGCTCCTAGTGGTTACGAATTGAGCTGTCAACCACAAGGTCAGCGGTTCGAAACCACCAGCTGTTCCGCGAGAGAAAGCTGAGGCTTTCTGCTCCCGTAAAGATTTACAGCCTCGGAAACCCTGTACAGGGTCGTTATGAGTTGGAACCAACACCACAGCCCATAACCACCACCTCCAGGAGGTGGGCTCAACCTGACACAGTCCCAGGTCCACATGGTATGTGAGGCTTGGGGGGGCAGGGAGGAAGGGAGTTTTGACCTTAAATACAGCCTCACTGGGCAGATCCACAGCCCCTACCTCCAGGAGCCGTCTCCACCCATTGAGGGTTACCAAGGACCCTCTCTCTCCCTGAGCCTGGGCTGGAACTGGGAAGTCACATGTCCCCCAGAGGGTCAGGGCTGCTGAAGGAGGGGTACGGTCACTCTGGCCAGCTGGGCAGCCCTCTTGGGCATTGAGCTTCTGGAGCCTGACACCGGTTCACGTACCTTGTTCCCAAGCCCTGCTTTCCACATTCCAACTTAGTCATGATTCTTACCAAATGGGGCACTCACCGTGAATGTGGCAGAGGAAAATGCTGAAGGCCATCTGGGACCATTCATAATGGCCAAGTAAACAAGGAGCTCTGGCATAATGGTTAAGTGTTCAGCTGCCAACCTAGAGGTCAGCGGTTCGAACACACGCAGCGGCTCTGAGCGAGCGCGACCTGGCGATCTGCTACCTTCAATACGATAGCCTAAGAAATCCTAATGAGCAGCTAGCTCTGTGTCACATGGGGTCACTACGAGTCAGACTGACTGGAAGGCACCCAGTAACCGGTGACAACACAGATACTAACTAGATACTGTTCGTCCAGGCCCTTCAACACCTGGGAGGCTGTTCCCATCACCATCGATAGAGCTTTGAAGTAACTCTCGTGGGGCCACACAGCCCAGAGCCAAGCTGCTCGACTCTGGGCCTTGTGTTCCTGAGCTGTGTCCCTGTAACCGCCTCAGGCCACCTCCCCGTGCTTTCCTGGAAATCCCCAAAAATGACTAATTCCCTTGAAATCCCCAAACTTGGCAGACCTCCTTCTACTGAGATGGCTGGACCCACCCTAGCTGGCAGATCGTTCCCATTTCAGGCAGGATTGCCTTAGAGACCTGGTGGTTTCTGTATTGAAGGGCTCTGTGGCTCAGTTTCCCCACCCAGGACATGCAGACAGTATCTATCCTGACCTCCAAGGGCTGTGGTGGGAACAGGGCTGGCTTCCTGAGTGTGCACCTAGGCATTCAGGATCCTGTGCTCAGAAGGGCCCCATGCCAGGTTTAAGGTTCTGTTGTCCTCTTGAGGTTCCTTGTAGTTTGTGAACAAGGGGCCCTGTTTTTCCACTTTCTCGTTGGGCCCTTGGAATTAAGTACCTTGTCCTGTGTGGGAAGAAATGAGCAAAGAAAGGCAGGCAGACACCATCTGTGGCTGAAACGGGCTTATTCACCTTTCCGAATCTCCTTAAGTGACTATTGGTCAAATTGATTTCATTAGCTGGAAAGCATAGCCCAGGAACCAAGAACACAAGCAATTGCCCAATGTGGTACTGTGGGATAGAGAGAGCACTGGACCACAGAGTCTGTTTGTACAAACTCACCAGTCTGGCAGTTCAAACTCACCAGCCGCTCCTCGGAAACCCAATACAGGGGTTACTGTGAGTTGGGACCAACTCCGTGGCACTCGACAGCAAGACCAACCATACCAAAGGGAAGCTGAGTAGACGAGCTGCTCACTTTGTAGGGCAAATAGAATTCAAACATGCCCATTCCCTCTTGTTACCGGGCTGCAGGAGAACACGGGACCACAAGGTTGGCTTGAACCATAAGGGTGGTGGCTCAAATCCATCAGCTGCTTCTCAGAAACCCTATACACGTTCTGAGTCAGAACTAATTTGATGGCATTAAACAACACAATTCCCTCCACAAGGTCGGCGGTTCACACCCACTAACCCCTCCTTGAAAACCCTGTTGTCCAGTCGGATTGTACTGCCAACCTTGTGGTTCACAGTCCAGTAATGATGCTATAGCACTGAACCAGCGTCACACCAGGAGTCCTCCTCCCGCCAGATCGGGCCTTTGAACAGCTTTTACTCTGCCTGAACCACTCTTACTTTCTTCTGTCTGGTTAACTCCTACTTAAACTTCAAGGCCCCAAGCTAATGTCCACTTCTCCATGTGGCTCTCCATGATGTTGCTAGGCAGAGATTTGATTGTTCCCTGGGCTCCAGGCAAGGACTCCTGGTGGCACTGTGGATTAAGCATTGGACTGGTGACCGCAAGATTGGCGATTCAAACCCACCAGTTTGTCTGTGGGAGAAAAACTTAGGTTAACTCTCAGCAATCCTCCGGAGTAGTTTCTGTCCTACAGGGTCGCTATGAGTTGGAACCATCTCAACAGCAGTGGTTTTGGGTATGGGCTACAGGCTAACCCGAACTGAGTCACAGGGTTGCTATGAGGTGGTATCTGTTCCAAAGCAGTGGGTTTTATTTTTGGCTTGGGTTCTAGGTCCGATATTACAGGTGGGGGTGTCTGGGGCAGCCTCTGTCTTCCCTATACCAGAGAGCAGGCAGAGAATGGAATGGATCCAGAGCCCAGCTCTGCCTGGCTCAGTTGTAGACACAACGAGTTCACTGGATGAACCAATAAGGTAGACCAGCAAGCTCCTATTTCAGGGGTTTGGAATGGGTCTGTGTGCAGTAACATGGGTCCCCGGGGGAGATGGCAGTGCCTTCACCACTTCAACTTGGCTGGGGATGGGGTGATGCCTCCCACATGAATGCGCCTGAACCAGCCCTGCCTATTCCACAGTGGATCCAAAGGGCTCTAGTCACAGAAAAGCTGCCTGGGGCTCCGCCATTTGTGCCAGAGCTCAGTCCCACCCTCTTCCCGGCAGTGGGGATGGGGCAAATCCCTGCATCTTTTGCATCCGGCTCCTGGAAGCCTTGGTGGGGAGGGACCCAGCCAGAGAAGCCGCCCAGAACGCGCAGTCCTACCTTACCTGCCAGGATCCTGCCCTCTCTTTGGGTGGGTCCGGGACGGTCAGGCTCTGTGTCGGGTGGGGATTCTGGGAACTTGTACTCAGGTGGGGAGAGTATAACTGGGTGGAGGCGGACTTGATTGCATGGGGTCTTAAGGAGGGGGCTTTGATGCCCGGGGAGAGGGCACAGCTGTGCAAAGTTTCTAGCGGCAGCGTTGAGCTAACCGAAAGGTCGGCAGTTCAAACCAACCAGTCGCCCTCCGAAACTTATACAACAAAATGAGTGGAAACTGACTCCACTGGATCTGAATGGTCTGCAGCAAGATCCGGCCCCACGCCAAGACCCCGCCCCGCCCAAATAGACCCCGCCCCGACGTCGAGGCACCGCCTCCACGGCATGACCGGAAGTGCGTGAGGCCCCCAAGATGGCGCCCGAAACCCGGAAGTGAGTGGCGGCCGCTGAAGTGCTCCGAAAAACAGAGGCGCCGTGGGCTCCGCGCCCGGCCGGACCGGGTCCGAGGTGAGGCGCGTCCGGCCGCGACCCCAGTCCCACTCCGCCGTCTGGCCCCCGTGCCTCGGCCCGCTAGCTCTGCTCCCGCGGCCGCTCGCGCGCTCGGCCGGGGTTCCGGGGTTCCGGGGTTCCTGGGGCCGCGGAGGAGCGATCGCGGCGCGTGACCCCGCCCTCCGCAGCGACCCCCGACCCTGCGCCGCGACCCTGGTCGCCCTGCCCTCTGCCCGGATATTTGAACCCGCCCGCCTCTGCGACCCCCGCCCCTCGCCGACGCCGCCCTCCGGCATGACCCTGCCTCCTCGCCTGCGGCCCCTCAACTTTTCCTTCTAGGGTTATCCTGTGCTTCTTGGTGACCCCCACTTCGCTTTTCGGTGTTTCCCTGACCCCTCGCTTCGTCTGATTCCCGATTAGGCGACCCCTGACCCGGCAGTCTTTCATGACCCCTGAATCTGATTTCAGGTTTCTCGGGGATCCCCTGGCCCCTCCTTTTTGAGACTCTTTGGCCCAGTGCAACGCCGTGAATTCAGCCCCTTACATCTGGCTGATCCCTTGGAGACCCCTGCCCCTGCTTCCTCCATGGCCCCCCCTACTTCTCGACCCCACCCTTTCTTTAGTACCCACTTTTCCAGGACCCTCTCCTTTCTCGGTCCTTGGCGCTCCTGCTTCCTCATTCCGGGGGATCGCCGACTAGCAGGTGGGCAGAGAAGCCAAGACCCTGCTTTTCCCACAGGGTCTGCCGGGCCGAGGGCGGGCTGGGGTGGGGGAGTGCCTCATCTTTGGGATGGGGCTTGGGGCTGAGAGTCCTAATGCTGCCCGGCTGATCTAGTGGGGGCACACAGCGGGGGTCTGCAGAGCCAGTTGGGGTGGGAGTATGTCCAGCCCCCTACCTGGGTCCCCCAAGCGATCGTCGGAGGGTTGGGGGGGGGTGTGTGGTTGTGGACACAGGTGGGATTCAGTAAGACCCTGAGGAGCGGGGCCGGTGGACCTTGGAGGGACAGCTCAGATGGCGGCTGTGTATATTTGTAGAGCAGGGAGGCCCCATCTGATCAAGTTCTTAACTCTCTAAGTGTGAGAGGTGTAGCCAGGCAGCCCCTGCTTCCTTCCCATGATGCTGCGGGTGCCCCTGAAGAGTCTTCCTCCCAGGTGGCCTGGGTCTGGTGCTGAGTATTTGCAGCCCGGTTGTGGGTGCTGACTTCGAAGCCACCCATGGTTCAGGGATGTGATTTAAGGCATGGCAGCCGGCTGTCCTTGGGTACCCACTCTACCTGCTGCTGGGTCCTAATGCCCTGGGTGCTAGCCTCCTCACCGTGGGCTCTTGGTGAACAGGTTTATAGAGACGATGAGGGGTGGGCCTCTGGGGGCCACGGATCCCAGAGGGAAGCTTGCCAGTGTTGGCCAAGCGGGGGAAACGTGAGTGTCACTCCAGCCTGGGGGACTCAGACTCAGCGACCCTGTGTGGTCGGCAGTTTGGGAACTAGATCACCAGCCTTCCCTGGTGCCTCTGAGTGGACTCGAACCTCTAAGATTTCAGCTAGCAGCCCAGTGAAGTCACTGTGTTGCCCTGTGGAGGGGAAATCCAGGTGATTTGTTCCAGCCTGGGGCCCGCTTGCCTGGCTGAGGGAGGTCCTGTGTTGGCTTGGGTGCCTGCCCTGGATCTGGGGGCTGAGTGGCATGTCCCCTCTCTCCAGCTGCCTGTAGAGGATGAAGGGGTTTCAGAGTTATCTGCTCTGGGCCTGGTGGAGGAAGCCTGGTGTGGAGCTGGGGTGATGGGGTAGTCCTGGGAATACAGGAGTCCAGGGGGAGATGGGGGGGGAACCTCCTGCAGAATGTGAGTTGGATATCTGTGGGGTTCCCTGAAGCTGTTAGAAGGAGTCTCATTGGAGGGGGGTGAGGGGAGAGCCCTGGAGTCCAGCAGGGTCCCAAAGGCATCTCTATCTTGGGTGAGGTAGTCTTGGAAGTCTGGTGGGTAGATAAGGGGGGGGCTGCAAGCATGCAGGTGGTAAAGGAGCAGGACCACAGGCAAGTCGCTGCCCCCTGCCGGGCAAGAAACCTGAGGCCTAGAGACTTGCCTGGGACCCTCACTGCCCACAGGCCTGGCCCTTGTTGGGAGATGGCCAGCCCTCCTCTAGCCTAGATGCCGCTCCAGCAGAGGGGCTGGTTGTGAGTCATGGAGAATAAAGAGGCAGCTGTGTTGTCCCCAGAGTCACAGCTCAGGAAGGCCTCCCCGGCCTCATTAGGCTGCTTTGACGGGCCCTGGGGGATCAGCTTGTCTGGGGGCTAACGTCACCTCCCATAGTAAACACGACGGCTGTGTGCAGTATGTGTATACAACCACAGGTGTGTGTACATGTGTGCGTGTGTTCATGTGTGCACACAGCGGGGTCATCCCTGCGCGGCTCTAGCTATTTTCCACCACCCAGGGCTGTGTGATCAGATGTCCCTGGCCAAGGCATGGCGCCACGGGTGTGGTGAGAGGGAGGTTCTAGTTCCCACTTGCCCCCTCCCTGTCCCCTCTCATCCCTGTCCCACCTGCACCTGGCTGCTGTTCCAAGTCTGTGGGGTGTCCTCCTGTCTCTGTCAGGGTGGGGCGGGCAGGACAGAAAGCAAACGTCGGTCATCACCCCACTGATGGTCATTCTGCCTTGCCGTGGGCACCCTGGGCTTCTGCCCCTATGCTGGACCCCCACCCTAGGAAGATCGAGGAGGGCCAGGGTCTCCTCCTGGGTGCTGTCCTGGGTGGACCAGGAGTGTCTGCAGGTTGACCGGCTGGGTGCACTGGTCTCCCGTGACCATGAGGCTTCTGCCCACCGCCTCCCCGGGTGCCGTTTGTTTGGCCCCAGCGCCCCCCTCAGACCCTCCCCACCTTTCACACACCCAGAGCCACAGCTGGGAAACTGAAGACAGTTCAGGGAAGGGTCAGTGCCTCTTTGGCTATGTGGAGCTCATGGCCCCTGATGTGGCCGCAGTTCAGGGGAGACCAGAGACCTACCCGGTCAGGAACCCCTAAGTGAAACTGAAAGTGAGGCTCTTGGCTCTTGCCCAAGACCTGCTGTGTTCCAGGAGGCAGTCCCTCGTGTCCTGGGAGTTGCTGCCCCATTGGCCAGCTGGGGTCAAAGGATCTTTGAGGAAGCTTGAGGGAGGGAGTGGGTCAACTGGGGACAGTAAAGCTTATAGAACTGAGTCACTGTCTTGGGGTGCAGGGAGCCCAAAAAGGCTGAGGGTAGTAGGCACCCCCCACTTCCAGCCGTGACTCCCAAGCTCACCCTGCATCACTGGAGGGAAACTCAGGCAAGACTTGGCTCTCTGGCCTTGTTTCCATGTACCACCTGACCTCCACCTCTGGCTTCCCTCATGGCAAGGACTGTGGTAGCACCCAGGGTCTGAGAGTCTAAGGAGACCCCTTTTTTTGTTGTTGTTGTTATGTGCTGTGGAGTCGATTCCGACTCATAGCGACCCTGTACAGGGTTTTTGAGGCTGTAAATCTTTACCGGAGCAGAAAGCCTTGTCTTTCTCCCGCGGAACAGCTGGTAGTTTCCAACTGCTGCCTGTGAAATCAGTAGGCAACGCTGGACTCCACCACCCACCCGCACTCCCCATGTGGTGTCCCCTTGGTGCTCGGGGAGGAATGGGGCATGGCTCAGCTGAGCAGGAGAGGGATGTGGGGTTGGGGTTTGTCCCCCATTCTGATAGGGCGGCCTGGCCCAGTGGGTGAGGGGTTGCTCCAAGTGCAGGCGCCTAGGGCAGATGTATAAAGTCCAGGCGTGGTGGGAACCCAAGACCGGTGCTGGAGCTGGGAACAGCTGGGGCTGGGGTGACCGCACCCCCACCCAGACCCACAGCTTCCCTAGAAAAACCAGCCCATCTAGAAATTGGGTGCAGTCCTCTCTGGGTGTGAGCTCTTCAGGCCTGCCGTGGGCCCTGGGGGGGTCACTTTGCATAGGAGGGGGCCTGGCCATGCCTCTGGAGATGGTGGTAGAGAGGGGTCTCCCTAAGAAGCAGGGGCGGGGCCTTCTATACCTGGGCCTGGAAGGATTCAGGACAGGAGAATTTGTAGCTGCCTACCTTCTAATTGCTACCTAGCTTGGGTGAGATCCTGTGGCTGGCCCTCAGTGGTCCCACATCCTGTCATCCTGGGCCCCAAGACCTGCTGCCATCCTGGCAGAGACTCAGGCTGCAATATTGGGAACATGACGTGTATCCGAGAGGGACTGTGCTCCATAGGAGTCTCAGTGGATGCTTGTCAGGAGTAGATCACTGCCCAGGGCCTCCATAAGGACCATGGGATCCTCGGTCACCGTGAGCACTGCCCACGGGCTCCATCAGGACCACGGGATCCTGGTGAACGTGAGGCGCGGTCACCGTGAGCTCCCAGGCCTCCAAGCAGGGAGCTTACTCTGTTGGAGGTTGAGTGAAGCAGAAGGGTAGTTGGAGATCAGACGTGCCAGGCAGCCTGCAGTGTGCAGCTGCCGTGGCGGTACGGGCTCTTGTGACCAGGAAGCAGCTGAGAGCACAGCCCCCTGGCAGCCAAGTTCCTCTCCGGGAGTCTGGAGCTGAGGACCCCCAGGGAAGTGTGAGAAGTGACCACTAGCATAGCAGTGAGGGATGCGGCATAGGACCTCACATCTGCTGGCTGTGGTTTGGTGAGTCTTGACTTACTAAAGCCTTCCCTGGAGTCCCACTGAGCCTGTGAGCTAGCTTCCTTCTCTCCTTCTTGTTTCCTACTACTTCCTGTTCTTGGGCACGGATGCCATGTGAAGTCCTTGGCTCCCAGGCTGAAGAGAAGCCATGTCACCCCATTGGATCCACACTACCTGCCGTCTGCTTGGGGTGGCAGGCAGAGCCCTGGCAGGGTGACCCCTTAGAGTCTCCCACTATGGGAAGGAGAGCCCACTCATCTCAGGGACCTCAGACAAATGGGAGTCATGGCCCAGTGGGATTTGATTTAACGTTTGCTCAGGGGAAGAAGACCTGAGGGTCAGAGGGGTCCACAAGCTCAACATGTCCTAAGTCTTTAAAGTTCAACAGTATGCCCAAGGCGTGGGCAGGCACATCTCAGAGGAAACCTACGTGTAGGATGCAGAGCCACCGAAGGAGCCTGTTCACACCATTCAGTTAGGGGTGCTGCCCTGCTCGTCACCAGGCTGCTGTGATGGCTTTGTTCTGCTCTGGAGAGCTCGGCCCACCTCACCTGTGCTGGCTGCCTGCGGGTGGTGGGGTCTGCCGGTCGGTCATGGTTTTGCCCCTGCCCAGTGTGTGAGCCAGTGTACCATGACACTGTGTTCCTCTGCTGGCCCCACTGATCCGTGAGGGAAGGTGGACAGTTGGGGAGGATGTCTGGACTGCTGTGTGTGGACTTGTCCTGGGGGCTCACTGGGGACAGGAACACAGGGTCTGGAGGCTGTTGCTGTCAGCTGTCTCCCCAGCTTCCTCAGCTCACACGTCTGTTAAATCAGGTTGGTCCCCAAGTTGTGACTAAGCCAGGCCTGGTCCTGCCCTGAAGACCGTGTGCCAGGATGGTAACCCTTGAGCAGGCTGCAGGGCTGGACCCTGGGGGGCGTGGTCACCTGGCTCCATTGGGCCTCCAACACTTAGGACCCTGTTCCCTCAGGACGACGCAGGTGATTTTGTATCTAAGCTGCCACACCAGGGGTTTATAAGAGATGGTTCCTCAGCTGTGTACACACTGAACGTACATGCTGGTCCCAGTTCTTCCTGTCCCCACCCTCTCTGGGCTAGGGTGTTCACACGCTCACACTCACACGTGTGCATACACACATGCCGGCCCTGGTTCCTTCTGCCCCCACCATCTCCACACTAGGGTGTTTACACTGCTACACACGCATGCTGCTCCCGGTTCTTCCTGTCCCCGCCCTCTCTGGGCTAGAGTGTTCACATGCTCACACTCACACATGTGCATACACACTGGTACCGGTTTCAGGGTATTCACTTTGCCCCCCTCTGGAAGTTCTAGATCCCACCTGTAGGTAGGAATGCTGTGTGGACCCCCAGGTCTGGCACGTGCCTGTGAGCTGAGTCCTCAGACTGAGTCCCCAGAGAGCAGGGCTGGGATGGTATTAGGACTAGAGCCCTCCCCACCATGACCCGGTGTCAGAGAGGCTGTCTTTGGGAGCTGGGCTTCAAGCCTGGTCCACAGGCGCCCAAAGCCAATCACATCAGGCTCCGTGTTTTGGGTCTATGTGTGAGCGAGGTGGGGTTCAGACACAGGCTCCGTGTTGTGGGGCTGTGCGTGAACAAGGTGGGGTTCAGACACATGCTCCGTGTTGTAGGTCTGTGCATGAGCGAGGCGGGGTTCAGACACAGGCTCCATGTTGTGGGTCTGTGCGTGAGCGAGGCGGGGTTCAGACACAGGCTTCGTGTTGTGGGTCTGTGCGTGAGCGAGGCGGGGTTCAGACACAGGCTCCGTGTTGTGGGTCTGTGCGTGAGAGAGGTGGGAGCAGCCACACACTCCACATTGTGGTTGGTGTGGGTGAGTTGGTGGGTCAGCCCACCAGGGATTCACTGGGGGTGCCCGGGAACCTGGGATCTGGGTTGGCTGACCAGAGTTGAGTTAAGGTGTGCACCCTTACTTGGCTGTGCCCCCAGGGGCTCCTCGTCCTCCCTGCCCTGACTAGGAGAGGCGGAGAGTCTAGATTTCTGTCTTTCTCTGAGCCACAGGATATAACCCTGTCCTGAGTTGGCACTAGGACTGTGCATTCCAGGCACCCCTGGGGACAATTCAGAAATTGGAGTCAGATGGGTTCCAGGCATGGGGCTCCCAGGGAGCTGGGCCAGGGGTCAGGTGGTCTCCTGGCTGGGTTTGCTGTCCCACTTCATGAGTGTTCTGGGACCATCCCAGCGAAGCTCTGCCCTCTGCAGGGATGACAACGCAGGCTCTCTTCCGTCTGGTCTGGGTGCCCGACTCACTCCAAGGCTCTAGGGGAGGCCCACTCTTTGGACGTGTGTGTCTGCAGTCTGTATGCGTATTTGTTTATGTCTGTGCTTATCTGTATGTGTCTCTCTCTGTGCATGCATATGTGTGTGTCTATGTATCTATGTGTTAATATGTGTACCTATGTTTCTCTGTATTTGCGTGTGTGTGTTTGTGTGTCTTTATATCTGTGTGCGCTGGTGTTTCTGTATTTGCTTGAGTTTTCTGTGGGTAGATGTGTTTCTCTTTGTGTATGTGTATGTTTCTGTGTGTAGATGTGTGTTCGTGTGTGTTTCTCTGTATGTTTCTCTGTATGTATGTTTCTGTATGTATGTGTGTTTGTAGGTGTGCGTTTCTGTGTGTATATGTATATATATGTTTATGTTTATGTGTGTATATGTGTATATATTTCTGTATACGTTTCTGTGTGTGTGTGTATGTGTGTGTTTCTCTGTGTGTATGTGTGATTCTCTGTATGTGTGTTTCTCTGTGTGTGTGTTTCTCTGTGTGTGTGTGTTTCTCTGTGTATGTGACTTTGTGTTTTTGTCTGTATATTGTGTTTCTGTGTGTCTGTGTGTTTCTCTGTGTGTCTGTGTGTTTCTCTGTGTATGGGTGTGTTTCTCTGTGTATGTGACTCTCTTTGTGTTTTTGTCTGTATATTGTGTTTCTGTGTGTATGTGTGTTTCTCTGTGTGTCTGTGTGTTTCTCTGTGTATGTGTGTACATGTGTGTGTACTGACATCCCTAACTTGGCCGTGGAGGTTGATATCACTGTATCTGTATTTCTGTGTGTGTCTGTGTTTTCTCTGCGTTTCTGTGTGTTTCTCTGTTTCTGTGTGTACATGTGTGTGTACTGGCATCCCTAACTTGGCCATGGAGGTCGATGTCACTGAGATGGAGAGTTCCCGGTCCCAGCGGAGCCACTTTGTGTACTAGAACTCTTGACTCCATCTTGTTTCTTGAATAATAACTTACGTTCTTTGTTTTCCTTATTATTATTTTAAGTGTTTCATTGTGTTTTCAGTGAAAGTTTGCAGTTTCTATACAGATTGTTCAGTGGATTACTTACATTCCTCACAAAATGTCGACACACTCTTCTAACTGCTTAGTCCCATTTCCGGAGCTGGATCCTCCCCGCCCCTATTGCCTCATTTTTGCTGGTGGGTTAGTGTGGCCTTTTGATCTCCTGTAGGTGACCTCTGCGTGGAGTGCTTGTCATGACGAACAGCCCTCACTTTCCTCAAATGCTGTTTGTCTGTGTGTCTGTGTGTGACGCGCTCAGGGTTGGCCTCAGGGTGTAGTTTCAGTTTAAGGGTTAGCGAGCGTCTCAGGGTGCCAGTCTCCAGGAATCCTCCAGTCTCAATCATTCTAGTAAGCCTAGACATTTTAAGACTTTGCATTCTGTTCTACTTTTCCTTCCCAACTCTCAGGTCCAACTATTGTGGCCCTGGTCAGCCCTGTGAGTGGGGGTAGCCGAGTCTCTTCTAGTTCTGGTCTCCTGTGGGCTGTTCATCGGCTGGACTAGTCTCTTCTCTTTGGCTCCTGATGACTAGAGACCAGTAGTTGGTCTGCTCACAGGCTTTGCAGACCCTGGACACTAATCGCCTCATGGGACGCAGAACATGAACTTATGAATAAGGTGTTTTAAGTCAGTTGGCTGAGTTGGTCCGTTTTCAGTCACTACTTTAAAAAAGAAGGAAAAACAAGGCTTGTGTCCACTCACGACTGACTATCATGCACCCCTAGAGAGCCTGCCTGCCCACCCGCTGGGCTCTAGCCAGGGGATTGGACTGCCTGTTGTCCCTGCACAGCCCTGTGGCCCACCGTGTCCCTGTGGATGGTGTCGGGTGCACGGTCACCTGAGCTGGCCGCAGGGCTTGGACCGCCTCACTCTTTCATGAGCTGCTCAGGGGCCCAGTGTGGCTGCTGCCACTGCTTCCGGCAGGAGGGGCCTGGGGAACGGGGCTGACCAAGTCTCCTGCAGGGTCTTTAGGGGTCTGAGTGGGGGCGCGGTGAGGGGCGAAGGTCACAGGTCCTGCTGTGCAGGGTATGGGTAGTGAGAGGGGCCAAGTGGGCACTTCTTCAAGCTGAGCCATCATGCTATTGCTCACTAGAGGGGCTCCCCCGTCCCAGGTGCCCTGGCCTGGAGGGCTTCACTCAGTACCCCGCCCTCTGCTCAGCACTGTGCTGTGAATAGCCCCATCCCAGCTGAGGAAACCGAGGCACCTCTGAGCTATCAGGTTCAGCTGTCTAGCCTACCAGCATCAAATCTTCAGGGATGTGTGGGAGTCTCCCAGTTCCTTGTCCACCAGCCTCCTGTAGCTGCAGGACGTGTGGGGCCTGGGCCGGGACCCCCCAGTGGGAGCAGGTGGGGGGACACAGGTGATGGGACCCACAGTGACACCATCCCCCTGATTTTCTGAGCATCCCCTCTCTGGGCCCCGCTCCAGGCTGGTCCTGGTGGTGACAGGCCCGCCCTGGCTTGCACAAGTGTGGGGCAGTGATGACTGGAAGGCCAAGGGTTTCCGCACATCCTCGTGGGCTGGGCCAGGAGCAGCACCTCCCCTTCTGGCTGCCTCCCTGCCTGGCTGTTTGGGGTCCTTCCTTAGGAGGGGCCTAGAGGCCAAGGAGCAGAGTGGCTCCTTGTACCAAAGGACCCGATGAAGTTGTCCGGGACCCTGCCTGGCTACATGCAGCCTAGGAGTCCAGCACTGGGCCCAGCCCTGGCTCAGGTCACACCGTGGTGCCCACCGAAGGGTCCTGGGGGGTCCCTGCTTGGAGGGACAGCAGACATGTGGAATAGCCCACGTGGCTCTGGGTCCCCTCACTTGTGTTTGGTTGGGCATGGCTCTGGCCACCTCCTGGGGGCTCTTCCTTGGGTGCCACTCAGATGACAGGGATCTGCCAGGTGGGGCCTCCGCGGACATGGGGGTAGGTCCCGGCTCAGCAGGACAAGCTCAGGACCTGTCTTTCTGCCCTAGGACATGCCTCCGCCTCCACCGCCCAGGGAGACACGCAGATAGAGGCCACACAGCCGCCGGTGGTTGTCCCGCCCGCCCATGCTTGTGGTGGGCCCTGCCATGGACGGGGAGTGCCCCCAGCGAGAGCCCCCGCCTGTGGGCAGCGTCCTGTATGGCCGACCCCCCCTGCAGGCCCCGCTCTGCGGCTCCAGTGTTGAGGTGAGTGGCTGCGTCCTCCCCTCCCCCCACCTGGGTCCCTCAGCGGGTGGCACCATGTCAGTGGTTATCTGGGGGCAGCTGCTCTCAGTGTGAGGGTCACTGACTGTTGAAGTTCCTCCTGACCGTCAGGGACTGAGCCTCCTCTGAGTTTGGGGGCTGAGTTGAGGGAGTTTGGAATTGGGTCCCTTTGATATTAGACTTTATTTCCCACAGCAGTCTCAGGGTTCCAGAACTGGGGCCTCGTGGACAAGGACTCACAGAGTGACAAGTGCCCCTAGGGTTTCCCAGTGCAGAGCTTTGGTGGCTTCAAACTGCTCGTGTTAGCAGCTGAGCTCTTTAACCCCTGCACCACCAGGCTCCTGCAGTAAGCACTTGCTACATCTCTCACCGCTGATAGGTTACGATTAACTCGTCTCTTCTGTAGCTGGGTGACTTCAGTTCAGTGCTGACTGGTTAGGTGTTTGGTTTCAATCCACCTGGTATGTACCTCCAAAGAAAGGCCTGGTAATCTTCTGAAAAACACTTGTCCCTGCACGCGAGGGTTGCCATGACTAGGAATCAGCTCAACAGCAGCTAGTTTGGGTTCTTTTGGATTTGCAGTTGACCTGAGAGCCCGTTCTGTGTGGTCTCTTCCTCAGGGTTTTGATAAATGCTTTGTGCCCCGTGTCCACCACACCAGTGCCCCCCACAGTAGTTTAGGCCCCTGTCCGCCCCAGACCTCACTGTCCAGAAAGCCTGCCTGTTCCAGGATAGCTGGAATGGTACACAGCCTCTTTAGACTTTGTTGTGGTTGTTAGGTGCTATCGAGTTGGTACTGACTCCTAGTGACACTGTGCATGCCCGAACGAAACACTGCCCAGTCCTGCGCCAACCTCACAGCCGTTACTACATTTGAGTCCATTGCTGTTGGCACTGTGCTGATCTGTCTCATTGGGGGTCTTCTCTTTCGCCGACCCTCCACTTTACCAAACATGATATCCTTTCTCCAGGGACTGGGCCCTCTTGATATAGGTCTGAAGTATGGGAGATGAAGTCTGGCCATCCTGGCTTCTGATGAACACTCTGGGTGCACTTCTTCCAACACAGATTGGCTTGTTTTTTTGCTTTGTTTTGTTTTATGGTGAACTGAGTGATAGTTTACATGGGAAAACATCGGCTTCACACCATTGTTCCGCTGCGATGATTACAATCTCCTCCATACATCATCATTCTACAGTATTGGCAGTATTTGCTTCCATTCCCTCTTTTTTGTTTTGTTGTGTTTTGAGGGGGCTGCTATATACAGAAACACTCAGGAATATATAATAATTTAAACAACCAAAGGGCACATTCTGCAAGCCTGCCTCCTGGCCACCAGCTCTCAGTCCCTGTCTTTCAATGAGTCCAGAGTCCTCAGCTGCTCCCTCTCTCCATGTCCCAATCTCTGCCTCCATCTCTGGTGTCGCTGCTTCTCTGGATCAGGTCTCGTATTCCGCTTGTGCTCTTCTCCCTTGATGGTTCTAGATTCCTCTGTTTCTGGACTGTAAGATTAACTACTCCCCCGTTTTTGTCACAAAACTACCTCTACAATTGTGACAGTTGCAATTAGTCATGATAACAATTACTATTGAATCAAAAGAATCTTATCCCCATCTTTTTCCACCAGACCCAACTAGACAAGATGAAAATTATTCAGTTGGGACTCTATCTTCCCCCACACACTCTTAAACTAAACTCCCTCTTGAAACCTTGTAAGCCAGACACTTTGTCCCTTTATCACCCGCTCATTTTAGGTAGCCAACGTCTAAGTTGCCTGTCCCTATCTACCCTGTGTACAGAGAGGATAGATAGCATTGATAGTTGATGTGAGGACTCCTTCTCTCTCTGTTGGTATTTTGAGCTACTACATTTAGGTATAGGTCAAGTTCATCAATTGTAACAATTTATACTCATTTCCTGTATCAAAAATTGTTTTGTTTTTTTTTAATCTTCCTGTAGTCGAGCTCTGATTGATTATCAAGTCATCAAGGTTAGGTCAAATGGATACTATCTGCAAGTTTGGGCTTTCTTCTGTGTTTTTTGGGTTTTTTTTTTTTTAGGTAGTCCATGGTACTTTTAATATTCTCCAACACCATAACTCAAAAGCATCAATTCTTCTATGGTCTTCCTTATTCACTGTCCAAATTTACATGCATATGCATATGAGGTTATTGAAAATACCATGTCTTGGGTCAGGTGCACCTTAGTCCTGAAACTGACGTCTTTGCTCTTCCACACTTTAAAGACGTTTGTGCAGCAGATTTGCCTAATGCAATACGGTGCTTGATTGCTTGACTGCTGCTTCCATGAGTGTTGATGGTGGATCTAAGAAGAATGAGGTCTTTGACAATTTCAGTCTTTTCTCCATTTGCATGGCTGTTGTTCATTGGTCCAGTGGTGAGGATTTTTGTTTTCTTTACATTGAGGCGCACGCAACCCTCATTGAAGACTGTGCTCTTTGATCTTCATCAGTAAATGTTTCAAGCCCTCTTTACTTTCAGCAAGCAAGGTTGTATCATCTGCATATGGCAGGTTGTTAATGAGTCTTCCTTCAATCCTGATGCCACGTTTTTCTTCATAGAACCCAGGTTCTTAGATTATGTGCTCAGCATACAGATGGAATAAGTATGTTGAAAGAATACAACCTTGCCACACACCTTTCCTACTGCCTTTTGGTCTATGTATAGGTTCCTCATGAGCAAACTTAAGTGCTCTGGAATACTCCTTCTCCACAAAGTTGTCCATAGTTTGTCATGATCCACACAATCGAAAGCCTTTGCATAGTTAATAAAGCACAGGTGAACATCTTTCTAGTATTCTCTGCTTTCAGCCAAGATCCATCTGACATTAGTGATAAGCCTTGTTCCATGGCCTCTTCTGAAACCAGCTTGAACCTCTGAAAGTTTTCTGTCAGTGTGTGTTTGCAGCTGTTTTTGTATTATCTTTAGCAACATTTTATTTGCATGCAATATTAATGATATTATCCGATGATTTCCACATTGTGTAGGGTCAACTCTGTTTGGAATGGGCACAAATACGGATCTCTTCCAGTGAGCTGTCTTCCAGATTTCTTGGCAGAGATGAGTGAGTGCCGCCTCACTTTGTTGAAAGATTTCAGTTTGTATTCTATCTTTTCTTGGTGCCTTGTTCTTTGCCAGTGCCTTCAATGTACCTTAGACTTCTTTCTTCAGTGCTGTTGGCTCTTGATCATATGCTACCTCTTGAAATGGTTGAACATCCACTGTTTCTTTTTTGGTAGTGACTCTGTGCATGCCTTCCGTCTTCGCTTGACGCTTTCTGCATCGTTCAGTAATTTGCCTTGAGAATCCTTCAGTATTGCCAGTTGAGGTTTGAATTTTTTATTCAGTTCCCTCAGCTTAAGAGATGCTGAGCATGTTCTTCCCTTTTGGTTTTCTAACTCCAGGTCTTTGCACATTTCGTTTTAATAGTTGACTGTCTTTTGAGCTGCCTTTTGACGTTTTCTGTTCAGTTCTTTTGCCTCCTCATTTCTTCCATTTGCTTAGCATCGCTACACTGAAGAGCAAGTTTCATAGTCTCCTCTGACATCCATTTTGTTCTTTCTTGTCTTCTTAATGACTTTTTGCTCTCTTCCTGTATGATGTTCTTGATGTCATCCCACGAATCTTCTGGTCTTCAGTCTTTAGTGTCTAATGCATCAAATCTGTTCTTCAGATGATCTCTAAATTCAGGTGGGATATGTTCATGGTCCTGTTTTGGCTCTCATGGACTTGTTTTCATTTTCTTCAGCTTCAGCCTGAAGTTGCATATGAACAACTGATAATCTGTTCCACAGTCTGTCCCCAGCCTGGTTTTCAGTGATGAGATGAGGCTTTTCAGGAGCTCTGACGACAAAGTGCATTAGGATCTGCAAAGTCAGCAGTTTGACCCTACCAGCCACTGTGTGGGAGAAAGATGAAGCTTTCTGCTCCCATAAAGATTTACAGCCTCGGAAACCCTGTACAGGGTGGCTATGAGTCAGAACCGACTCCACAGCACACAGCCACCATGGAGCTGCCCAACCGTGTCCTTCCTCAGATGCGGTCAGTTTGATTTCTATGTGTTCTTCCACATACTACCCGGGCGTCTCAGCCCCCTCTTCACTATGGCTGGTTCACTTCGCTGTTGGTTTTGGTTGTCTTCCACGAACGGACGGTGGTTTGTCTGCTTGCCTACTGAAGGGTGGCTTGCTTGCTTTGGGGGCAGTTGTTTGTTTTTTAAGTTTTTATTGTGAATTGAGTGATAGTTTACACGGGAGCCCATCAGCTTTACACTCATCCTCTCGTGTTTCATTTCATTGCAATGATTACAATCCCCTCCATGCATCATCATTCAGCAGCGTTTGCTTGCATTCCCTCTGTTGTTTTTTTATGTACACCGAAGCACTCAGGAATATATAACCATTCAAACAACCAAAGGGTACACCCTGCACGCCTGCCCCTCATCCGTCAGCGCACAGCCCCTCTCCCTCCCTGAGTCCAGAGTCCCCAAGCCGCTCCATCTCGCCACGTCATCGAGTCTGCCTCCATGTCTGGCATCACTGCTTCTCTGGATAGGGTCTTGGGGGCAGTTTTTGCATTTATGATAGGTACCAACCCAACCTGCTCGTTGTACATGCAGTACAGGAGACCCTGTGATTAGAAGGTTCCAGAACCCCCAGCAGGTTCTGTGTGGCACCTTTGTCCCCAGGGCTTACTCAGTGCAGACGACAAGTCCTGTCTCTTGACAGGGAAAGGGGCCTCGTCTTCAGGAAGGCTGGAAAGGCACTGGACATGCAGACTGCCAGGTGCAGGCAGTGAGCTCAGTGCACCAGCATGGCCCATTGGGGGCCAGGACCCAGAAGGTGGAGATGGTTCTAGAATGCACTGGAAGTGGGGTGCCAGGAGAAGGACGGGAGGAGAGCATCCTGGGATGTGTGTCCATCGCCCTCTCCATTCTGGAGGCCAAAGTCAGGGCCACTCTCTGTGTAAAGGCTCTAGGGAGGGTCCACCCTAGTCTCTTCCAGCTCCTCTGTTACGATCATTGAATGGTGTTTTACCTGCATGTCTGTCTGTCTGTGCGTGCCTCTTTTCCTGCCATGCACAGCAGTCATAGCTGATGACTCACAGGTCTGTGTCAGGTGCATTCTGGGAAGGACAGGTGGGCCTCCCAGGGGGTGGGGTCACAGGGAGCTCTCAGGTGTATCCTGAGAGCCTATCTGATAAGGGGTGAGTCAGCCCCCAGCGGTATACGGTCCCTTTCCCCGCAGGTCCCCCCAGGAGCATCAGGGCCCCAGCACTCTGCTCCGAGTGTTGTTCCAGCAGTGAGAGTCAGCAGGAGACCTCAGTGTCCACCTGTCGCCTTCTGCACACAGTGTCCATGGGTCAGCCCATGGCCATGCTGGGGACCCCACTGTCCCTGAGCAGCCCCACCTGACCTCTGCCCACCATTGACAGCGGGCACTGAGTGTGGACTGAAGCAGGTGTGGTCGGTCCAGCTGTGACTCAGATCTCATGTCGGGGCAGGGACACCCTTCATTTCTTTGTTTCCTAAGTATTGACTTGCCTCCCCACTCAGAAACAGGAATCCCTGCAGAAAGGGCAGAGTGCAGCTGGTCCCTGACTGCCCAGGTCCAGGGACCTGGCCCTGGACTCTCTCTGCCACAGAGTTGGGAGAGTTAGCAGAGAAAAGTTCAGTCAAAGCAGCTGCCGTTGAATCTTCCTGATTCGTGTTTCATGTGTATGTCAGAGCAGAAGTCGTCTGCACCATAGAGGTTCAGAGGCTGATGGTTTGAGAGTACTTTCCTGCCGAGATGCCGTTGGGTGAACACGAACCTCCAGCCTTTCAGGAAGTAGATGAGGATGCTAACCCTTCGTGCCTTGTGTTGTGTGGTCGGCTCGCAGTCGGCTGGGACTCAGAGCAGCCCTGGACACAGCAGAGCAGAAGCTTGCTCAGCCGTGTGCCCCCCTCACAATTGTCGTTGCAGCCACACTGTTAGTTTGTATCATTGAGGGTCTTCCTCTGTTTCTCTGACCCTCATTGTACCAAACATGATGTCCTTCTCTAGAGGCTGGTCCCTCCTAGCAACACGTCCAAAGTATGAGTGATGGAGTCTCGTCAGCCTCACTTCCAAGAGCATTTCAGATGCGCCTCTTCCAGCAGCCCCTGGGGCTCTCAGCGTGCCCCACTACACCGTCGGGCTGTTACACTGGGTCAGGTGTACCGGTATCCTTCAATGCCCGGTGCCGTACATCCTTTCGGTTCTTGACTGGTGTTGAGTGTGGACCCAAACAAAATGAAGTCTTTGACAACTTCAGTCTTTTCTCACGTTATCATGATGGTGTCTGTTGGTCCAGTTGGTTCCAGTGAAGGCTGTTGGCAAGTGCTTCAAATCCTCTTTGCTTCCAGCAAGTCATTGTGTGTCATCTGCATGTCACAGGTTGTTGATGAGCTTCTCTCCCATACATTCCATTTTCATGAAGTGCTTGCTCGGTGTGGTGAAAGGATGCAACCCGGGCACACATCTTTCCTAACGGGACGCCATTCAGTATGACCTTGTTCACTTTTGACCACGGCCTCTTGGTGTAAGTATAGGTTCTGCACAGTTCTGTGCTCTGGAATTCCCAGTCTTTGCAATGTTGCCCATAGTTTCTTATGATCCACACAGTAGATGTGTCTTTGCCAGGCAGCTTACCTGGCAGCTCCAAGCTTCCTGGGCACGTGAGCAGAGGTAACTGCTCCTGAGGGATGTGTCATTGGGGGTAGGGACGGGCTGCCGGCTGGGAGCTGTGTCACTGGGTGCCTCGGGGACAGGGGGACAGACACCGTGACTGGAAAACTCAGGCGAGTAGTGTGTGCTGCTTCTTGCACTTGGTGCCTAGCGGGCCGAAGCCTTTGAGGAAGTCTTTGCAGACCTCTGCCTTGCAGGACACGTACATGTGGCTGTAGGGACAGAGGCTCTTGGTACAAATCCCCTTCAGGAAGTAGGAGCACGTTGGCATCTTGTCCTTGGAAACGTGACAGGAAAAGGGGTAGGTCCCGTCCATCTTCTTGCAGGGACCCCTATGTTATGTTGTTGTAAAGCGGTATTTGCAAAGAAGAAATCGTTGGTCTTGTAATCCTAGGCTGCTCTCTTGGTTTTCTAGGATTACTGTTAAAAAAAAGGCCACCAGTGGAAAGCTTTAGCAAACAAATTTATTCTCTCACAATTTAGGAGGCTAAAAGTCCAAATTTGAGACACTGGCTCGAGGGGAAAGCATTATGTGTGTGTTGGCTCATGGGAACGGTCCCTGTCTCCCTTCAGTGTCTGTGGGCCCAGCATTCCTGGGAGTTCTCCGTGCGTCCTGGGAGCTCCCCGTGCATCCTGGGAG
>NW_006408927.1:1080337-1093825 GCF_000296735.1 Chrysochloris asiatica | reverse complement strand
TGTGTCCCGGCATCAGTCTTCCCCTGGATCTGGGAGCTTTCCTTGTGTCCCGGCATCAGACACACTCCGATCCTGCGTCTTCTTTCCTGGTGCTCGGAGGGCCCTCTGATCTCTGCTGTAGAAGATGTTGCAGGCTATACTCCTGGGGAACTCCCTTACCTCGCCTTCCGGGTTGTGATAGGGTTAATGGTATTACAACCACACTTAATTCTCTTATTGGTGTCTCACATCAGATAGATGACACCGTGGGGGATCGTCACATAACTGCCAACATGACCCACCAAAGCCGACACACATTCAGCCAGTGACACGCCATCTCCAGTGTCATTTCTGTCACCAAGGCCATATTCCAACTGCCAGTCCTGTCTCTTGTTTTCTGCTTTCGCATTCTAATCAGCAGTAATTTTCAGTGCATCTCGAGTTCCTGTTTGGCCATTTCAGACTGTCTAAGTTGATAGAATCCTTCAGTTACTTCATCGTTGACTTTTGTGGTTGGTGCGTAAGTTTGAATAATAGTGGTAGTAACTGGTCTTCCTTGTAGACTTTTATGGATATTACCCTATCACAGACAGGATTGTACTTGAGAAAGCTCTTTTTAGCAGTGGATGCAATTTAGATTTATACTGTGTACATTCTCTGTTTAAGTTATTAATGGATGTTTTCAGCTGTTTCTTCTCATTTTGAGTTGTGCCCCATCAGCAAGTGAAGGTCCCGAAAAGCCTTGCTCCGTTCACATCACAGTCGACGCCACTGTGTGGAGACAGCTCTTCCTCAGTCGTCTGTTTAACTTCAGTGACCTGAGGAGCTAGCTCTCTACCAGCACTGTATCTGACAGGCTCCTGGGTTTGCTGTGGCTGACCCTTCACAAGTGGCCTGCCTAGTTCTCCTTCCTAGCCTGTCTTGGTCTGGAAGCTCAGCTGACCTCTGCCCTCCGTGGGTAATCGGCTGGTATTTAAAGCACCGGTAACATAGTGTGCAGCATTACAGTACCACACAAGCCACCACGGCACCACAAAGCAACATGTAGGGACACCAAAACCGTAAAGTTGTTGTTGTTATGTGCCGTGGAGTCGGTTCCGACTCATCGCGACCCTCTACAGGGTTTTCAAGGCAGTAAATCTTTACAGGAGCAGAAAGCCTCATCTTTCTCCCTCAGAACAGCTGGTAGTTTCAAACTTCTGACCTTGCGGTTCACAACCCGATTCGTCACCATTGTGCTAAAACCGTAAAGTACCCTTGTTTAATTTGAAACCCTAGTAACACCAGTTACTCCCAGTAACATGCTGTTGTTGTTGTTGTTAGGTGCCATCGAGTTGATGATGACCCATAGCAACCATCTGCACAACAGGATGAACCACGGCCCGGTCCTGGGCCAACCTCCCAGTCGTTGCTGTGTTTGATCTCATAGCTGCTGCTGCCATTGGGGGGTCTTACTCTTTTTGACCGACCTTCTGCTTTACCAAGCATGATGTCTGTCTCCAGAGATTGGTCCCTTCTGATCATATGTCCAAAGTATGACAGCCGAGGTCTCGCCCCCCTGGTTTCTAGGAGCATTCTGGCTACGCTTCCTCCAGGACCGATTTGTTTGCCTTTCTGCTGACCATGGTACTTTTTCATATTCTCTTCAATGCCACAGCTCAGATGCATCCATTCTTCTGTGGTCTTCCTTACTTGGGTCCAACTTTCACGTGCGTTATGAGGCTATTGAGAATACCGTGGCTTAGGTCAGTGCACCTTAATCCTCAGACTGATGCCTTTGCTCTTGAACACTTTAAAGAGGTCCTGTGCAGCAGATTTGCCTAATGCCATAAATATGTCGTTTGATTTCTTGACTGCTGCTTCCGTGAGTGTTGATGGTGGATCAAAAAAAAAAAAAAAATGAGGTCTTTGAGAACTTCAGTCTTCTTTCCATTTATCATGATGCTATTTACTGGTCCAGTGGTGAAGATCTTTGCTTTCTTTACATTGAGGTGCAGCCCATACTGAAGGCTGTGCTCTTTGATCTTCATCAGTATTTTAAGTTCTGTTTACTTTCAGCAAGCAAGGTTGTGTCATCTGCATATCGCGGGTTGGTAATGAGCCTTCCTCTGACCTTGATGCCATGCTTCTTGTATTCCTTGTTCAGTATACACATGGAGTAAGTGTACTGGAAGGGTCCAACTCTGGCACACACCTTTCTTAATTTTAAACCATTTGATGTTCCCTGGTTCTGCTCAGTTAACTGCCTTTGGTCTATATACAGGTTCCTCATGAGCACAAGCAAGTGTTCTCCACAGTGTTGTCATAGCTTGTTATATCCACACAATTGAAAGCCTTTGCGGAGTCAGTAATGTACAAGTAAACATCTTTCTGGTATTCTCTGCTTTCAACCAAGATCCATCTGACCTCAGCCATAATATCCGTCATCCCACGTCCTTGACTGAATACTGCTTGCACGTCTAGCAGTTCCCTGTCAGTGTAATGTTGCGGCTGTATTTGAATTAGCTGTAGCAAAATTTTACTTGTCTGTAATATTAATGACACCGCCTAATGATTTCTGCATTTCCTTGGGTCACCGCTGTTGGGAATGGGCACAAATATGGATCTCTACCAATCAGTTGTCATCTCGGTTTTCTGGCAGAGATGAGTGAGTGCCTCCAGTACTGCATCAGTTTGTTGCAAGATTTCAGTCTGTATTCCATCAACTGCCGGTACCTTGTTCTTTGCCAATGCCTTCAATGCACCGTGGACTTCTTCCTTCAGTGCTGTTGGCTCTTGATCATGTGCTACCTCTTGAAATGGGTGAACATTGTCCATTTCTTTTTGGTACAGTGACTCTTTTGAAGCTTTCTGCATCCTTCAGGATTTTGCACATAGAATCCTTCAATATTTCAACTCAAGACTTGTCAGCTTGTGAAATGCTGAGCATGTTCTTCCTTTTGGTTTTTTAACTCCAGATCTTTGACTATTTCGTTATATTTGACTTTGTCTTCTCGAGCTAACCTATTCTGCTTTCTATTCAGCTCTTTTACCGCCTCATTTCTTCCATTTGTTTTAGAATCTCTACACTGGAGAGTAAGTTTCTAAGTCTCTTCTGACATCCATTATGGTCTATTCCTTTTTCTGGTCTTCTTAATGACTTTTTGCTTTCTTCCTGTATGATGTTCTTGATGTCACCCCACAACTCTTCTTGTCTTGGGTCTTTAGTGTCTAATTCATCAAATCTGTTCTTGAGATGATCTCTAAATTCAGATGGGATATATTCAAGGTCATATTTTAGCTCTCGTGGACTTGTTTTCATTTTCTTCGTCTTCTGCCTGAACTTGCGTATGAACAATTGATGGCCTATACCACAGTCTGCCCTGACCTTGTTTTGGGATGATATGGAGCTTTTCTACCATCTCTTTCCATAGATATTGTTAATTTGATTTCCGTGTGTTCCGTCTGGTGAGGTCCATATTGTTTAAAAAAAGGTATTTACAATGATAAAGTCATTGGTCTTGCAAGTTCTATTATGTGACCTCTAGCATTGTTTCTGTCACCAAGGTATTTTTCAACAATTGATCCTTCCTTATTGTTTCCAACCTTTGCATTCCAATCACCAATAATTATCAGTACCTCTTGATTGCATATTTGATCAGTTTTCGACGGATGAAGTTGATAGAGTTCTCCAGTTTCTTCGTTACTGGCTTTAGTGGTTGGTGTATAAATTTGAATAATAGTGGTATTAACTGGCCTTCCTTTTTGTTGTTGTTAGTAAGTGTGGTCAAGTCAGTTCTTACTCACAGCGACTCTGTAGAGGGTTTCCAAGCTTGAATTGCCAACCTTCTGGTTCAAACTGACCTTGCAGTCCGGTACATTTACCTGCAGCGCCACACCAGGACTCCT
Organism: Chrysochloris asiatica; assembly: GCF_000296735.1. Classification (NCBI taxonomy): domain Eukaryota; kingdom Metazoa; phylum Chordata; class Mammalia; order Afrosoricida; family Chrysochloridae; genus Chrysochloris; species Chrysochloris asiatica. The sequence continues at coordinate 1,089,958 of NW_006408927.1, read as the reverse complement.
TGTAGGCATATGGATATTATACTATCACAGACAGTGTTGTTCTTCAAGATTGATCTTGAAATGTTCTTTTTGATGATGAATGTAATGCCATTCCTCTTCAATTTGTCCTTCCTGGCATAGTAAACCCTGTGTTTGTCCAGTTCACGATGTTCAGTACCAGCCCATTTTAGCTCCCTAATACCTAGGATATCAATGTTTATGCATTCCATTTCATTTTTGACAATTTCCAGTTTTCCTAGATTCGTACGTCACACATTCCATGCTCTGATTATTAGTGGGTGTTTACAGTTATTTCTCTTCCTTTTGAGTCGTGTCCCATTAGCAAAGGAAGGTCCTGAGGGCTTTACTCCATTCATGTCATCACAGTCAACTCTCCTTTGAGGAGGCAGCTCTTGCCCAATCGCGGTTTAGTGACTTTCAACGTGAGGGACTCATTTTCTGGCGCTCTAGCTGACAGCGCCCCACTCCTGTTCCTAAGGTTTTCAGTGACTAAATATTCAGAAGTCGTCTGTCTCTCCTTCTCCCTAGTCTGTCTTAGTTTGGAGGCTCAGCTGAAACCTGTCCACCGTGGGTGACCCTGATGGCATTTAAAAATTTGGTGACATAGTTTCTAGAATCACAGCAGGCAAGCCACCACAGTATGGCAAACTGACAGACAGATGGTGGCGAGCAACACCAGTGTCCCGGATATTGCATGGGCTGTTCTTATACCAAGAGGTGCTTCATTGTTTACCAGAAACTTAGGGTTACCTGGGTATCCTGTATTTACCTGGGCAACTTTATTTTCCTGTGCCCACTTGCATGTGGGTGGGGCAGGGTCTGCCCCTCGTAGGAGAGCCCCAGGAAGGTTCTTAGTGACTGGCCAGGGTCCAATGCCAACCTCTGGGCAAATCACATTCTAGAGTCTACCTCTGTAAAAGAGGAGCCATTGCTGGAAGGCTTTGATTGGCTGGTTTGGTTCCCATGTCCATTCTTGGACCAATCATGTCTTAGGACCTATAGCAAATCCTCAAGAAGCCTCTGATTGGCTGACTGATACAGATGGGAACTGGGTGTCCCTGATGAGTCATTCCCACTTAGAGCCACATGACTTTAACCTGCTGAATCAGGCCTTGAAGGCTGTCTGCTGAGAAAGGACAGCCTGGACCCCCTGTCAGCACACATGGATGTGTTGTTAGTGATGGGTCCGCCCTCCCCCCACCTCAGCTCCCACATCCGAGAGGTCCCTGAGGCCCCACTGAGCCCACATTCCTAGTCTACGCATTCACCTCCCATCTGCCCTGGTCCAGGGGCTGTTTCACACCCTGGGCCTCTTTAGCTCCAGGGTGGGACCGTTTTCTCTGGGCTATTACGGGTGGTGAGCAGGATGTGGGGTCTGAATCCTGCTCTGAAATATTCCAATGCATGGCATAGTCTCCCTCCCTCAAATGGGCCAGGAATGGGGAAGTGACTTGGTTCTGACTGAGGAGATGCTTGGATGACCAGGGCTGTAGCGTGGCTTCCAGAATCTTCCACGGACATCCCCTGATGAGAGTGAATGCAGGGAGGTAGCCTGGAGGCCACTGGCCTTGGTGCTGGTGTGCTCCCTGTGGTTTCTCCGACCTAAATTTTGATAAATTAATTTTGTAGCCAAGGCGGAGCTGACAGGGACACTGCGACCACTCGGGGTTCTCAGGCTCTCAGCGCTCTCCCTCAGTTGCTGGACACAGATGGGCAATCCTTCTCCGCCCTGTCCCTGCCTGCCTGACTGTCGCCTTTCTGTCTTTCAGAACGCCATGCTGCATTGCCCCTGGTACGTGGCGCCAGCGTCCTATCGGGCTTTCTCCGGAGACAGCCAGTAAGTGCCCCCTGTACCGCTGTGCGCACCTTGGGGTCCAGTCACTGGGGCACTGTGCTGCTGATACCCAGACACAGACATGACGACAAACGGACCCTCCCCGATCCTGCTAGGAGGCCTGCTGGCTCCTCAGTGGGCTCCTCCGTGCCTAGAGAGTAGGACGACGGGGCAGGCTTTGTGGGTAGAGGGGCCCAGGGTTCAGGGATAGGGGAGCAAAATCCTTAAGGTGAAGAGGGCCCAAGGAAGAGGACAGGCATGTTGGTAAGTCTGTCGGAGATGTGGGGAGCCTGCTTTGTGGGGCTGCTGAGGGCAGCAGGGGCAGGAAGGGTGAGGTCCGAGGACAGAGCTACCACTCGGGAAAGATGGGTCAGCTGTAACTGGGAGGTTTTGCACATCCCTGGAGTTGAGTGAGGAGAAGAGAGGGTCCCACGTGGTGCCTGCATCGGGCCTTCCATCACTCCTGCTGCTGCCCCTGACACTAGGCATGTCTGTAAGCAGAGGAGATGCAGGAAGGGCAGGGCGGGCAGTGACCTAGGAGCCATTGGCTCTGGGTTCTCATTCTTCTTGCTATTGACGTGACACTCCAGGGCCTAGGCAGACTTTATTCCTCAGGCTGGAGAGAGGCAGCCAGGGGGGCGCTGTTCTCTACCTGCCACCCAGAGCCCCCTTTCACTGCAGGTCCCAGCCTCAGAAACCTTCAGCCAGGGAGGGAGGGGGTATCTCATGGTCTGTGCAGTCCCACTGGCCGAGTGACTGGGCTACAGTGTGGTCAGCAAGGTCTGGTGGACTTCTCCAGAGATCACTTCAGGTCAGGTTCTGGAAGCCGGGTGAATGGTCACGTCCATGGCCTTGTGGCCCCAGCTGGCTCCCAGCAGACACTGGTAAAGCTGGGTCATGGCTGAGGAGTGTCCATATGCTGCTGAGCGAGACCCCACCCACCTGTCCCTAGTCACCTCCTTCTCATTTCTCCCTCCAGCCAGTTTGGGACCTCCACCTCCTACCTGTACACGGCCATGGGCGGTCAGCCGTGCCCAGACACCAGCTACGTCTCTGCGGTCCCTACCTACGGCCCCAGCTTCCTACCAAAGAGCAGTGACTTTCCTCAGGTAGGGACCCCAGGGAGCGCTGTTCTGAGGAGGAGGGGGTCATTCACAGGCAGAGTACCAGTAAGATGCTGAGGTGGGGGCCTCCATGTATTACCCATGCCCGCTGCTTCAAGCTCCACCCACAGCCCCACCTCCCCATCAACATGTGACCCCGCCCACAGGTACAAGACCACACCCCCAGCCACACACCCCAGTCCCAGATCTGCCTATGGCCTCTGCCTGCCCTCCATAAGGAGGGAAGTTTAGGGTCTTTCCCAGGTTCTCTGGTCCCTAGCGTGGCGGGGACTTCCTCATACATGTGACCATGTGTCTTCAGGCAGCTCTGTAAATAGGTGAATTCTCTGCATGGGAGGGCTGGGTCAGCAATTACCAGGCCAGTTGGGACGAGATTTCCGGGAGGACAAGTGGAGCCACTAACGTGTGCAGGTGCTGACCCCACCTGGCTCTCCTCTAAACCCGCGTCTCCCTCCCTGATGCTCAGAGTCCAGCTCTGATGATGAACCATCGGATCGGACAGCATCCTAGAGTGTCCTTGGTTGTCAGTGTGATTCCCATTCAGGGTAAACCCTACACCAGAGAAGAGTTACTACAGAATCAGTTCGTAGCTATGACCTCTAGGGAAGCTCATCGCCAGGTCTTGCTTCTGCAGCACTGCTGAGTGGATTTGAGCTGCCAGCTCGTAGGGTCCTTGGCAAGAGCAGATCATTTGGCTCCCAGAATGATGGGCCGCAAGCCCTCGCCCTGGTGCCTAGGAATGAGACCTGGTTTGGAATGAAGACTTTACAAGTGTTCTCAGGTCAGCATGAGGTCATTACTGGAGCAGGATAGGCCAGAGACTGAAGAGGGGTCATCCCAAGGGGACTGAGGCAGAGATGGGAGCTGCAAGGACCCTGCCCTGGAGCCTAGGGAGGGGTGCGGTCCCATGTGGCACTGTATCATAGCAACCACAGGACTCCAGTGTGTCATCAGTTGGCCTGTGCGGACGACCCTGTGCCCCCCATACTGCATTTCCTCAAGGCAGCCCTCTCAGAGCCCAGCTTTGCACAGGAGTGGCTGTGGATGGACCATCATCAGTAACCCTCCTTGTCACCCCTGCCACAGGCCCCATGAGAGCTGAAGGGTCCCCACCATGTGGCCTTCTGTCCCCAGGTCTTCCCTTGGAGCCATGCCTTCCTGGCTGGATAGAGACGTCTGTCAGGGTCTAACTGGGGGTCCCGCCTCATCTCCATCTCTGAGAAAGGAGGCTTGTGGAATGGCTTGGGCCTCTACCCATCCCCCACAGAGGGCCGTCTCCTTGTCATCCGTGTATCTCCGTCCATGTGTCTGTTTCTGTTTGTCTGGCCTTGTATCTGCATCTTATCTCTCTCTCTGTCTTTCTTTGTGTCTCTGTCCATGTGTCTGTCTTGTGTCTGACTCTGTGTGTCTGTGTCTCCTCTGTCCCTGTGTGTCTGTCCTTTCTGGCCACCCCAGGGCTGGACCCCTCATGGGGCTAAGAGGAGCTGTGGTAGGATAGAGGGGAGGGAACACACACACTCACACACATTGTTCTGTTTGTGTTTGAGACCCTGAGCAGCCTAGGTCTCGGGGCCCCATTGTGGGCTCAACCCTGCCCACCTGCTATGGCCATGCACACAGTGGCCTAGAAGGGACACAGGAGTAGAGGTCAGCTGGGCATCCTGGCTGCTCTCCCACTGTGCAGACAGGGAGACCGAAGCACTGCAGGAGCCCTGTGCCCAACAGGAGGGACAGAACTCTCCTGACGGGTCGGAGGTCAGCAGACCCAGTGGGAGGAGTCTCCAGGGATGGGTGGATGGAGGTGCCTTTTCCCGCACAGTCCCCTCCTCCCTTGGTCTTGCACTAATGTATTCAGCTACCGCCTTCCAGGCCTTGCCAAGAATTGATGCGGTTTCTCGAGCCAGGGTCCCACGGGGCCGCTCGCTCCCTGCCCGCTCTTGTCAGAACCTTGCTTGTCAGTACATGTCTGGCGATGCTTAGCCGGCCATTCCCGCTCATGAGTCCAACCAACACCCCCCAGTGCCTGTGTCCCTTTCCACCCAGGTTCCCCCTGGACCCACAGGGTCTTCTCCTGACAGAGTGGAGGAGGGGCCGGAGCCTCCTGTGGGTCACGCTGTAGGATCTGAGCACCCCTGCCTACTGGCTCCCTAGAGCCTTCTCCCGTTTGGGGACAGGGTCACTGTCCAGATGACTTGGCTTGGTTACGTCCTTCCAGCACAGTGATGACCCAAAGACATCCTGGTTCTAGGAGCTTGGTGCCTGACAAGGTCGGGGGCCCTGAGGCGGGTAACGGGCAGGCTGTTGAGATGGGAGATGATTGGACCTATAGGATCACAGGCTCCTTCTCTGAGGGAAGTGGGAGGGCAGAGTCCCAGAGAGACTGCAGGATGTTCTGAGGCAGGCTCTGAAGATTCAGGAAGGGGACACGGGCCAAGGACTGTGGGGTCTCTAGATGCTGGAAGTGGCCAGAGGCAGTGTTCCCTGGAGTCTCCTGAAGCCACTGAGACCTGCTGACCCATTTAAAGCCTAAAGCTTGTGTTCATACAGTGGAAGCTTCTGTAGCTTGGGCAGCCTTCCTGTGGCCCCAGCCCATGGAGCATTCTGGAAGTGTTCCTATTGGTTGTAAATCAGGGATCAGAACTGGGTTAGGAAGAGAGTGACTGTAAACCTGAAGATTTAACAGTTTGATGTGGTACCTCAGCTTGACCCTGAGTGAGTTTCCCAGCAGCCAAAGCAAAAAGAGAAAGCAGATGAGCATTGTCACCATGTTGCCTTCAGGGAACAGTCAAACCACTTGGTGCCGGCTCCTTTGTTCTCACCTCACTGGTGGGGACCCCAAGCTGCCTTTTACTGTGTTAGAGCCCTGAGCCCATGGAGACCACTGCTGGTCAGGGCCACACTAGTTCCTTTTGGCAGACTTCCCAACAGGGGTCTCAGAGCCCTGCTCTTAACTTTGGGGGGGTCACTGAGTTCATTGAACAGAGACCCTGAATGAATCACTGTCCCCAGAAGCTGGGAGCGCAGGGAGGCACAGGCCCATGTAGGGGCCCCTGATGGAGCAGGTCCTGGCCCTGAGGGCATCTCTGGACACACACACACACCCCGCCCCCCATTTCTCCTCCTGAAGGTGGGGCTGCTCCTCTGCTGCCCACCAGCCTTCTGGGAAGTGGGATGAGATCACGGCTTGGGAAAGTGCTTGCTGCTCCCCACACACAGTGCGCTGAGTGGATGGCAGGGATCAGGGGGTCGGCCCGCCCTCCACCGCCCTGCTCAGCAGTTACCATCAAAGAGACTTAGAGAGGAGAGAAGGCTGTTGTTACAGGAAGCCCTCTGCCCCTGGCCGGCTGCTGGACAGGCTGCCCTCATGGCCCTCCCCCCAGCACCTCCAGCCTCTGCCCTGAGGTACCTTGTGGTGTCTCATCACCAGAAGGAACCCCACCCGCCACCGGGCTGTAAAGCTGGGTGAGAGGTCACTCCATCAGTGTGAACAGAGGCCCCATCAGAGGTGGACGAAGAATGAGCGAGACTGGCCTCTGAGCCAGAGGGTCAGGGTGCCACACCATGCCCGAGCTGCTGCCTCCTTACGGACACCCAGCCTCGTCAGCCTGGGGCTGGGAGAGTCCCATCAGCGAAGCCATGGGAGCACGTGAGGATGGCCGTGGCGGCCTGGGGACACAGGCCATGTCCACCCACAACTGCCTCTGGGCTCCCGAGGCCCAACATCTCACCTCCAGCCTTGACGCTCTCTGCTCCTTTCCTCCTGGTTTCCAGAATTGCCTCCTCCCCGCAAGCCTCATCTCCCTGGGCATCCCAGCCCCTGTTCCCACAAGCTGGCTGAACCCTGTAGAATAGAGGGTCTCACAGGGGCATGGCAGGAATGTGGGACCCCAGAAAGCTTCCCAAGCCCACATGACACTCTTCACTGAAGAACCCACCTCGGGCTTAAAGTCCTTCCCCAACCTTAACCCCAGCCCATACTCAGAACATTTCACGTTTCCTTGAAACTGCTGCCTCCAACCTGCTCCATCAACTCATCTACTGCCATATAAAGGTTAACCCCAAGGGGCTTAGAATGTGGCAGTGAGACACAGTCCGTGCTGTTTCCTCTCCTGAGCGTCCGTTCTTGTGGGTTCATCTTCACGGTCCCGTTTCCTGGTCGGTCCATTTTTAGAAAGTACTGTCGTTGAAAGGCTACGAGGCAAGAGGACTTAACACCGAGTAGTCGATGGTCTCACTCCCAGAAATCTCCTTTCTGTGCATCTGCCTGTCCTAGGGATTGCCTGTTAGTGAGGTCATACCATCAATATCTGGCCTTTTGTGTCTGTTTCCTTTAGCGTAATTCTTTTTAAACTTTTTACTGTGGTTTGGGTAGAAGTTTGCAGAGCAAATCCATTTTCCTTTCCACACTTCGTACACACCTTGATTCGTGACATTGATTGCCATCTGCACAACGCAGCCACACTTCTTCCCACTTCCTCCCTGGGCAGATTGCTGCCTTTTCAGTTCCTGTAGCTGGTTGGTTCTAAGGAGTGCACACCGAGTTAGGGTTATCACTTAGCTGGAGTCCTGGTGTGGCGCTGTGGGTTAATGTGCTGGATTGCAAGGTCCGTTTGAACCACAAGGTAGACGGTTCAAGCTCACCAGCCGCTCCACGGAAACCCTATAAAAGGGTCACTGTGAGTTGGAGCTGACTTAATGACAATATCACTTAGCTGAAAGGTGAGCCATGGGGTTGAGTTCGGTTCCTAGTTTGATGAGTGAGGACTATATTCTCGGGTTCCACCAGTCTCAGACCAGGATAGCTAGTCTTTTTTTTTCTTCTTCCTTTTTGTCTCTATTGTATGTTTTTCTCCCACTTTCTCCATGACCTCCTTATGGGGTCCCAGTCAGCAGTGGTAGCTGGGCACCATCTAGCTTTTCAGTGTTGTGGAGTTTTTAAAGGTTCATCCATGTCTCTATCACTGAACAAGCTGTCTTGTGTGGATAGACGATGCTGCTGTGAACCCAAAGATGGTCAGGAGAATGATGAGACTGTTCACAGCTTTGGAAGGCGGATGGGCCGTTCTACCTTGGACTCTAAGGTTTTCTTTTTGGTGAGTGGGTGGACCCTGTGTTGTTGGTCCATTCACCCACTGATGGGACATTTGGATGTCCACCTTATGAATGGAGTGACTGTAGGTTTCTCTCGGGTGGCCCCCTAGGAGCAGAGCAGCTCTGGTGACGGTTATCTTTTGTGTAGCTGCCCTGCTTGCTGGTGCAGGTGTGGCCCTGTGGGTCTGATCCACAATGCCCACAACCTGACTAGGGGGCGGCTGTTGTGGTGGCTGGGGATCTGGGGCATTGGGTCAGTTTGACAGTTGTCTAGGAGCTGCATCAGGTGAGGATGAGGTTAATGGTCCTGGATAGCCAGGGGAGCTGAGTCTCCACATTAGCTCTGCTGCCACTTGTGCTGACAGAGAGGAGGTGGGTAGGGGTGCCCTCCTGACCATATCCGCTTTCAGATGACCCAGAGGCACCTTTAGCACCTGCCCGCACACTTTACAACAGGAACTGAGACCCCAGAGTTATTTCCCCAGAGAGTCACACAGCCGGCCCAGCCCATGGGGGACCATCAGACCCAGGGGTTGAGAGAGACGTTTGTAGGCCCAGGTCAGTGCAGGCTAGTCACAGGCTGTTTGGAGCTGGCGGGACAGGCCTTCGTCCACTGAGCCTGCAGTGAGGGTGACCAGAAGTCCAACCATGACATAACGATCATCTGGATTGTTTTCTGACAAAAGACACATGATTCTGACAGGAGACTCCCCAGCAAGCCCAAAATGGATGGCTGATGGTGGAGGGGCTCATGGTGGGGTTTCAAGGACACCCAGAGCCCTTGCAAAGGGGGCATTCCAGGAGCTGGGTTGGGGGTGGGACGGGAGGTGAACATGCTGGGGAAACTGAGGCGGGTTGGGAAGGAACTGTGCTGGTCAGACCAGAGGCGGGACCTGGTTGGGTTGGGCTGCCCCTCCCGGTCGGCGCCCAGCGCTGCCAGCCGCTGGAGCCGCCCCGTCCAGTAAGGCCGGGCGCTGCCGGTAATAGACCAGCGGCATCACTTCCCGACAGTCAGCCGGCGGCGGAGGAAGTCGGCCGGTGACTAACCCACCGCTGCGGCCGCAGCGCCCGGCCCGCGCGGGGTCATGCGGAGCCGCGGCGCCTCCCGCGCTAGCTCCGCGCCATGTCCCGGCTGCGCCTCTGGCTGCACCTCGCCTCGCTCGGCCAGGTAACAAGGGCTTCCTGCTCCGCGGGGTGGGTAGGGATGGGGCGAGAGAGGGAGACCCTATAGTTCTCCGTGGGATCCTCGGAAGGCTGTCTACCACAGCCCCCCTGCCTAATGATCCTGAGAGATTTGGAGTTTAGGGACTGAGCTGGAATGGTGGGAGCATGCCTGGACGGCGTGGAGGGATCTTAAGGGGTCGGGGCCGTGGGTCACCAACCGGGCATGTGTGACTGGGACACCCGTCGTCTCCCGCAAACCCCCATGAAGTACTGTTTGTGGAGCTTTGCAAACAGGGATGGGTTTCGGTACGGTTTTGTCCTGGCTCTGGCTAGACAGACCCTCTCTCTCACGACCCCAATTCCTGTGCCCATCCTGGTTCCTCAGAGGACTCCTGGTGTATATCACGG
>NW_006408927.1:1054565-1080237 GCF_000296735.1 Chrysochloris asiatica | reverse complement strand
TAAGGAGGGAGGGGAGGGGCGCGGGGCAGTTTGTACTCGTCCCTGGTGTGTAGGCGGAGCCTGTCTGATCTGTAGTCCCCGCCCCTGGGAGGGGCCAGAGCTCGTTTTGGGTCCAGTTCTGGGGCTGGTGTAGGTGGGGGCTGCTGAGAGTTTTGGAGTGGAAGGAGAGGGGCCCTCCTGAATGCCCCCCTGTGTGAGCGGTCTGGATGGTGGAATCCCGCCCCCATGACCCCCCACTTCGCGAGGCCCCATCCTATTGTCCTGGTGGCTACCCTACCCTGGGTGGGCATCGGAATATCTGGGAGGGGCATGGAGCGTCCTCAGTTTCAATAGACTATTTCAGAGTCACAGAAAAGTTGAGTTCGTAGTGTCCGGTGACATTGCTGTGTTGTTACACCACATTGGCGTTCCCTGATGGCGGTGGTCATTCAGGTGGCTTCAGTCCCCTCCCCAGTCAGGATTTGTGGGGTGCTGCTCACGAGTTTTATAGGCGGCCCCTCCCTTGTGGACTGTGTGGGGCCTCATGGTTGGACAGGCTTTTGGAAGGCGGCTTCAGTGTGAGGTGCTCGTCCTGCCCTGTCATATCAGGGTGGACAGTGAGCCTGCGCCCCTGGTTGACGTGTGCTGCCAAGGATCCCCAGCTGCCCCACTGGCCTACCTCTCCCCTGACTTTCACCCAACCACTTTGGTAGTGAGGGCTTGTGTGAGCCCCCTCAACAGGTTCTGGCCTCTTGCCCCTCATCTTTACTTCTGAAAACAGGGTTCTCTTCATGGGACCACTCCCAGGTGCACACACAGGGTGGGGGGCGGGTGGCTGGGGTGGCATTCTCATCTGTTGCCCTAGGGGAAGAATGTGGAAAATGACAGCAAAGCTGACTTCAGGGTCGGGGGGGGCTGCTATTCCACAACCCCCTCAACCGTGCACACACCCCTACCACCCCAGTCCCCTGCACACAACCCGCAGTGGGCCCCTGTGGACTTGCCCAGACTTTAGGTCCTGGCGCTGCAGTTGTTCCCCCCCCACCTTAGGAAAGGCCCTTTCTGCTCCCCAAATACAGGTCAGGTGGGTTAGGGTCTGCTTCTCTTGTCTCAGTAGGGACGCAGGTCTGCCTCCCAGTCTGGCTCCCGCGAGCATAGGTATGGTTGTTAGAACTCGGGTCTGCTCCACGCTGGCCCGTGTACTCCGGCTCCCCTGTGGCTCCTAGGTAAAAGCTCGGCCTCAGTGGTGACCCTGGCATCTGAGTCTGCACCCACCTTGGGCTGTTGGAGGTATGCAGACTCACACCTGACCCACCCAGTCTTGGAATCCTAGCCAATTCCCCAGTGACTCCTGAGTGTCTGTCGGTTGCTGCTTTTCCTTTGCTTTTGAAAGGTGGTGGAAATACCCACAACAAAGCCTAGCCAGTGACAGTTGTTGTCTTCTTCAAGTTGTGCATTCTTTCTCACTCTCCCTTTCCGAATCAGCTGCCCCCCCCCCCATGAACATGAACTCAGTGTCCCCAAAGCAAATACTCCCCCCTTTCCTCCCATTCCCGGTAACTACTACTAATCCTCCGTTTTTATGTGTTTTCTTAATTTCCTATAAGTGAGATCATACACTCGTTGTCCTTTTGTATCTGACTTATTTCACTAAGATCTTTTCACAGTTCATCCAGGGTCCAGGATGTGCATGAGAACTTCGTTTCTTTGTGGCTGAGTAGTCTTCTATTGTGTGTTTAGAACTACATCTGAGTTTGTTTTTTAGAATACTGTTTTATTGAGTGGTGAAAGTTTACACAGCAGGCTAGGTTTCTCACAAATTGTCAGGTGACTTTAGTTACATTGATCACATTTCTCTTACTTGCATTCTGGTTGTTCCATTTCCAGTGATCTAGTCTCCCTGCCCCCTTGTTTTCTTGTCTGTGCTGTCGAGTCATTTCAGATTGATAGTTCTTAAGTAGAACGCCAGCCTTCTAGCTTGTTGTTAAGTTCCATCTTGTTGGTACAGGATTTCAGAGGCTGTAAATCTTTACAGGAGCAGAAAGCCTCATCTTTCTCCATAGGAATGGCTGGTGGACTCGATCCACTGACCATATGGTTCACTGTCCGGTGCTTATCCTGTGGTGCCACCACGCTCCCGATCTTCTAGGGTATGTTCACTGAGAGGTGGTCTCAGAGGAGAGACTCGGTCCTGAGGTTATAGAGTGTGTCAGGGTGATAATCCTGGTGTCTTCTGGTCTCTTGTTGTTGTTATATGCCGTGGAATCGGTTCCGACTCATAGCGACCCTGCATGGGGTTTCCAAAGCTGTAAGTCTTTACGGGAGCAGAAAGCCCCATCTTTCTCCCATGGAACAGCTGGTAGTTTCGAACTGCTGACCTTGCTGTTCGCAGCCCGATTCTAGTGTCCATTTGGCGTTTAAACATCAGAATTTGAGCTCTGTCCATTGTCCTCCCACTGTATCCGAGTCCCCAGTCCACACTGTCAGTGGTGACAGCGAGGCACCATCTAGCTGTCCAGGTCTCATGCTTCCTGTAGGCATGTTTGTCTCCGCTTGTGTCACCTCTTGGCTCTTGGGACTTATGTTTGTCATCACGTCACTGGGGCTACACCTTGGACTGGGATTGCTGGGTTTGCACTCTTTCTATGTCCAGCTTTTGATAGATCTGTTAAGCTGTTTTCCACATCAGCTGCGCTGTTTTACGCTTCCACCAGCAATGAACGAGACTTCCTGTTTCTCCACAGCCTCGCCAACACCTAGTTTTGGTTTTGTTTTGTTTTTTGAACATTGCCTTTTTAATGTGCATGAGTTGGTATCTCAGTGTGGTTTTGATTCTCATATTCTGACTGGGCAAACATAGACTCTCATACTTCGGACATATTCTCAGGAGGGGTCAGTCCCTGGAGAAGGACATCGTATTTGGTACAATGGAGGGTCACTGAAAAAAAGGGAAGACCACCCCCCCAACCAGATGGACTGGCACAGTGGCAGCAGCAGTGGGCTCAGCTGTAACGACAGTTGTGAGGAGGGTGCACAACCAGGCACGGTTTCCTTCTGGTGTCACTGGGAGTTGGAACCGACTCGACAGCACCAGTGGCTAATGAAAGGCCTGGTAGCACAGTGGCTAAGCACTTGGCTGGTAACTGAAAGGTCGCCGTCCACACACTGGCCGCTCTGTGGGAGAAAGATTTGGCAGTCTGCTCTCGTAAAGATTTACGGCCTCGCTGTGAGTCAGAAGCCACTTGGTGGCAGTGGTTTGGGTTTGGAGGGGCTGGTGGCATCTAACATCTTTTCATCGTCTTGCTAAGTTGTTGGATAGTTTATTTTTTAATGTTTTATTGTGAATTATGTGATAGTTTACATGGGAGAACATTAGTTTTACACTCATCCTATCGTTTCATTGCCATGGTTACAATCCCCTCCATGCATCATCAACCAACCAAAGGGTATACCCTGCAAGCCTGCCCCTCAGTCATCAGCACACAGCCCTCTCCCTCTCTGGGTCTAAAGTCTCCAGCTGCTCCATCGCTCCATGTCATCATCTCTGCCTCCATCTCAGGCGTCACTGCTTCTCTGGGTAGGGTCCCGCTCTCCACTCTTCTCCCTTCATGGTCCCAGGGACCTTGGCTCCTAATCTGCCAAGTCAATCACTCCCCTCCTTTTGCCATAAAACATCTACCTTTACAATTCCAACCCTCAGAGTCAGTCCTGATAACAGTTATTCACTGTTGTATCACAAGAGACCCGTCTATATCTGGATAGTTTCTTAAGTCTCGACTTGATGGGTGATTTCTGCACAAGGTCACCTTTTCAGGTGGCCCTATGTGTCTGTCCCGTGTACTTCCACTCACAGCTGTCTGCCAGCACGGAGCCTCCAGACCTTCCTCTTTCTTTTCCTCTTGTTGACAGCTCTGAGCTGGAACCCACCCATTGAGAGCGCACCTTAGTTAGTGTCCCTGTTGTCAGCACCTCCGTCTCTCTGGACTCACCCTACTGACCCCCATACCCGAGGTCGCCCAGGCCCCAGGCCCACTTCCTCTGTAGTGCTAGTGAGGTGCCCACACACCCTGCCCCTGGTGTCTGACTCACCTGTGGTTGTCTTGGCAGTCACCAGCAGCTGAGTGGTTAAAACCAGGCGGGTTCTGGAGGCGAGAAGTCCAAAAATAGGGCACATGGGACTGAAGTCAGGGTGTGAGTTCATTCCTTCCTGAGGCTCCAGGGAGAAGCACCTGCAGCCCTTGCCCGCGCCCCTTCCTGCACCTTCGGTGGCGCCCTCTGTCTCTCCCCCCTCACGTCTCCTGCTCTGACTCTGCCCTCCCACCGTCCTGAGCTAAGGACCCTGTGATGTGGGATCATCTCCCACCTCCAGACTCTGCCCATCATCCGTCTGCGGGGTTCTTTAACTGTGCGAAATGCCGTGGTCCCAGGTCCTGGGGATCAAGGTGTGGACATCTTGGGGGCTGCTGTCTTGCCAACCATGAATTCTTTTCCCACATGACCACGGAGTGGACTCTGCTAACCTGCACTCCCGTGTGTCAGAGTGGATCTGTCCGTGGTTGCTGTTTGCTCTGAGGTGCCTCTGGGTAAACTCAAAACTGTAGCTGTCCAGTTAGTCCCTGGACAGTGTCCACTGTGTGACCCCTAGTAAGCTGGTAACCAAGGAAAATGCAGTGACAGAGTGTCTATGAAAGCGGAAGTCTCTGTTTGGGGTCACAGCACAGTGACCGTGCACGCCAGTCACCCAGCCGTCTTCCAGGACTCCTCGTGCCTCAATGACATCTCCAATGCCTCCATCTTATCCTCGTCCATGGACTCCCTGTCGGACATCGCAGACACGGCTGATTTCCCACCCGTTGACAGTCTCAGTCAGGTGCCCACCATCTGGGACGTGAGCACCGCCTCATCTGCCCAAGACAAGGTCAGTGGCCCAGCCCCTGGTCCCCAGCTGCCCCACCCATATACAGGGTACTGCTCAGCTGAGGCTAAGTCAGATTCCTGCACAGCCCAGAAAACAAGGGTCCGGACTGCAATGGTACCAGTGCCTCAGCCTACCTCAGCACGGGGCGTCCTCCCCAGGGTCTTTGCAGCTGCTTTTGTCTCCCTGTGGGTGCCCTTCCCTCCATGACTTCCTGTCAGCTTGGTGCTCTGAAGCAGTTGTGAGCAAGTCCCTTGCCCCGAGGGGAGATAGGCGGATAGCCCCTCCTGACTCCCAGTCCCACTGGACAATGATGGGACATTTCTGGGGGTCACCATACAGTACACAGGACAGTCCCCCTGCAGAGAATGAGGCAGTCCCAAATGCCTACGTTGCTAAGATGGAGAATTTGGGGGAAGAAAATTGAATTGGATCCCTGCTCACTCCCAAAGGTCTGACGGTGTAGAGCGGGCGGATCCTTCAAACCAAAGTCCAAAGCAAACCCATTAGCCGTGAGTTGGTTCCGACTCACAGCGACTCAAAGCTGATCTTGACGGGACCAAAGCCCCTGTCACTCTTGTGATTTTCTTCCTCTCTCCTCCCCACTCTGTGTGGATTTCACCGTGGGCAGCGTCCTAGGATGACGGGAGGTCAGATGATTATAGGGGTCAGTGGAATCCCTAAACCAGGATTCGTATCTGGGGCTCTCCTGCTGGTGATTTGGGACATTTGTAGGTGTCCCCACAGGGTGGGGGCTGCTACTCAACACCCCCCTGCCCATGACAGCTCCCCAGAGAAGGCTCCACCCATGTCAGCAGTGTCCAGAGGTAGCTTTGGCCTAGGAGGACAGGGGTGATGGAGTGGAGGAGGGCTGCGAGGCCACGCAGGGTTCCATGGGTGTTGTGGGCTATGGGCCTGGCCTGGTGGGAGCAGAGGGTCCAGATGGGTGGAACTGAGCCCTCAGAGCGGCTAGAGAGCCCGACTAGCATTCTTTGGAACACTTGGGGCGGGGGGCTCCCAGTGGGGGTGTCCTGTCAGTGAGGCCCAGTTGCCCCCAGCCCCAACCAGCCTCTGAGGTGGGGCTAAGAATGGGCGGGACCAGGGGCATGCTGAAGACCCCTGCCGAGTGTCCATCCTCAGGTTCCCCTAGAGGTTGCTGCTGGGTGTCTGTTGACCTGGCCGCATGGGGGGCGCCCCCAGGCTCCCCCAGCAGTGACCAGGTGGGCGGAAGAGAGACCTCCTGACTGGTCCCCGAGGACCGTGGCCCATGGGAACCATGACTCAGCCTTCCGGGAACCAGCCACTGTTTGCTCTGTGTGTGGTTTTTATCACTTGAGAAAGGAGAGGAGGCTGAGCGCAGGCCTGGGCCTCTGGTCTTCCTGTGTCTCGAGCCCACTTGCCCCACACTGACCCAGGGTCACGGGCTAGAAACGTCCTTGGCCTCCGGCCTGGGGTCCTGGTAAAGACTCTGGGGCTCAGTAGTCACGGCCCCATGTCTTTGTGTTTCCTTTCTCCATGCTCACGGTTTTTAACAGTGACTTCTTTCCTGCACTGTGGTAAAGTATCTATAACCTGAAACTTGCCATTTGAACTTTTTAAAGTGCCGTCCGAAGAGCCTCAGTGGTGCTGCCAAGGGGGACGGAGCTGGCCACCTGTCCCCATCCCATCAGGCTAACAGCCGAGGGAGCTCTGTGACATGAATGACATCTACCAAGCTGTGCCCCGTCACCATTGTCACATCTAGAACTTTCTCTTGCAATTGTTTAAGAGTGAAAATGTTCTAGAATGAACCCACTGTCCACAGTGCATCCTCAGCTCTTGACTCTGTAACAGCGGAGGCAGACAGCACCTTCACACACATCCCCGTGGCTACATCCCGACTCTGGTGTCCATATGGCCCTTCGGGGCCAGCAGAGCCGTCCTGTCTCTGCACCTGAGTGATGCTGTAAATCAGGGCATGTGGGTCACACAGCCACCTGGGTGTCACGATGCTGCTGTTGGCCTATGTCCCCTGTCCCCAAAATGCTCCTAAGGGGAGGTCTCCAGCAAGGGCACAGTGGAGCAACCTAGAAGCAGGCAGTGGGTGTCCCGTGAGAACGCAGTGGGTGTCCCATGTGAACACAGTGGGTGTCCCGTGTGAACGCAGGGGATGTCCCGTGTGAACACGGGGTGTCCCATGTGAACGCAGTGGGTGTCCCGTGTGAACGCAGTGGGTGTCCCGTGTGAACACGGGGTGTCCCATGTGAACGCAGTGGGTGTCCCATGTGAACGCAGTGGGTGTCCCGGTGTCCCATGAGAACGCAGTGGGTGTCCCATGTGAACGTAATGGGTGTCCCGTGTGAACACAGTGGGTGTCTCATATAAACACAGTGGGTGTCCCGTGTGAACACAGGGGGTGTCCCGTGTGAACATAGTGGGTATCCCATGGTGTCCCATGAGAACATAATGGGTGTCCCATGAGAACATATTGGGTCTCCCAGAAGCACACAGTGGGCATCGTGAGCACACAGCAGCTCTGCCTGCTTCTGCAGGTGGCATGGGGGTCCCTGTCCTTGCACCAGAACTAGCAGCTAAGCCCCTTTTCTGAGGTAGTCTGGGACTGGGGGAGGGGAGGTAGAGTGTGGCCTCACCTCACGGGGATGTGCCTATGCGGCTGAGGCGTGGGAACAGGCATGGGTGAGGGGCAGGCCGCAGCCTGAGCCCGGCTGGCTTCCCCTGATTTCTTGGTTCCCTCCAGCCCCAGCATTTCCTGCCCAGTGTGCCATTTCCCGGCCTTGAAGACCCTGTGCCCGCGCTCCCCGCTACACCACTTCTCATCAGCTACCAGGTGAGCCCCTCATGCTGCCTGCCCCTCCTGCCCAGGATCTAGGGGGGTGGGGAGTGTCCCCCTGCACCATCTGAAAGTTGAGCCGGCTGGGGTGCTGCCCCCCCCATCTTGTTAGTCGCAGAGCCAGCCTGAGGAAGAGGATGAGGCTGAGGAGGAGGAGGCTGAGGAGCTGGGCCACACGGAGACCTATGCTGACTACGTGCCCTCCAAGTGTGAGTGCCGGCGGGGTGCCTGGGGGCGGCAGCATTCCAGTGGGCGTTTTGTGTGCTGCCCGCAAAAGGCCAGAAACGGAGTGCCCGTCTCTCTGGCCCTTTCAGAAGCCTTAGGGCCAGGTGCTGCCCTCACTGAGCCCTGACCAGGAGTGTCCCCTTGTCCCCCCCACAGCCAAGATCGGAAAGCACCACCCGGACCGTGTGGTGGAGACCAGCACCCTATCGAGCGTGCCTCCACCCGACGTCACCTACGTGCTGACCCTGCCCTCCTCGGCCCTGGACAGCGGGGCCCTGTCTGCCCTACAGCTAGAGGCCATCACCTACGCCTGCCAGGTGGGTCCCTGCCCTTCCCCACATCCCAACACCCCGTGCACCCAGCCTGGTCAGCCTGCAGGCCATGACTGTCTCCCCGTCCCCCCAGCAACATGAAGTCCTGCTACCCAATGGGCAGCGAGCCGGCTTCCTCATTGGAGACGGGGCCGGTGTGGGCAAGGGCCGGACAGTGGCTGGCATCATCTTTGAGAACTATTTGAAGGGTAGGAAGAAGTCCTTGTGGTGAGTACCCCCCTATGTTCAGGGGCCCCCCGCTGGCCGCGGCCACCTGGACTCCCACCTGATCCCTGACCCACACCCAGGTTCAGCGTCTCCAACGATCTCAAGTACGATGCAGAGCGTGACCTTCGGGACATCGAAGCCCCCGGCATCGCTGTGCATGCACTGAGCAAGGTGGGGGTGCCATGGCCTCCCTGCCTCCCCTTCCCGTCTTCCCATCCTTCCCTGGGCCTCCCAGAAGGCCTGCAGGGGCCCCGGGCACCTCCACTGCCTGCCCTCCACCCCCAGCTTGTCCCTGGTTGTGTGGAGCCCTTTCCCCCTACTTCTGTCCATCTGCTTCTGGCAAGTTCCTCCTTCTGTCCTGGGTGGGGACTGGGCACCCAGCCAGCACTTTACTGAGTGTGGGAACTGAGGCTTGGAGGGGCACAGGGGCACCCCCAGGAGTGTCCATGACCAATCCCTCCCGCCCCCCAGACCAAGTACGGTGACAACACTACCTCAGAGGGCGTCCTCTTCGCCACCTACTCAGCACTTATTGGGGAGAGCCAGGCCGGCGGGCAGCACCGTACACGCATCCGGCAGATCCTCGAGTGGTGTGGGGCCACCTTTGACGGCGTTGTATCCTTGTGTGCAGTGATACCTCCGGGTGGGGCCACTCCTCATGGCCTCCTCCCTTCAGGGTGAGCCGCTTTGGGGCTGCAGGTCAAGAGGGTTTCCTTCCCCCTGTCACACGAGACTCAGCTCAGACAGCACCGCTTGGTCCCGCCCGCAGCACAAGGCCCCACACTGGTCCAGCGTGACTGCCTGGCCTCTTCCTTGTCCCCCTTGTTGGTCCTTTCGTCCATCCGACACAGACATCACAGGGAGAGGAGCACAATCCCGCCCTCGCACCTCCCTCCCCTCCTTCTGAAAAGGGTTAACGACACTGTTTTCTGACCAGCAAAATGGTGGCCCGGTGTTATGTCCAAGAACGTATTAAGGGTGGACATGCCCATGATCCCAAGTTCGAGCCATTTTCCAGCGTTGGGGTCCCCGTGTACCTGTTTCTGCACAGCTGTTCAGTGACACTGGCTGCACCCCTCAGTCCGCTCTCCCTACGAGCGCACCTTGCTCTGCTCCCTTCAGAGAGGTCGTCTATAGGAACTAGACATGAGTGACAGTCCTGTGTCGAGCGTGTCTGTCATGTCATCGTCCTGACAGCATGTGCTGCCTTTACATGTTGTTGTATTGTTGTATTCTCACAGCGTCCAGATCTCTTGGTGATGGTGTGCACACTCACGAGACCCCACACTGTATCCGTGTCTGACTCTCATGTGCCCTTTGAGACTTCACGGGCGGGAGGCCCTTAGTGTGCTGGTCCAGGACTGGACCCGAACTTACAAACTGCGGGTCTAGTTTCCAGCACTTTTTGCTCTGTTGTTGCTGACTGGTTCCTTTCCCTCCCTCCTCAGAGCAGCCCCACAGGAGAGCAGCACCCCGCCCCCCTTTCCAGGTGCTTCTAAACAGGCACCTGTAGAGAAACATCGAGTACTGGTGTGACTGGACTGCTCACTGTAAGGTCAGTGGTTCAAACCCACCAGCTGCTCCTTGGAAACCCTGTGCAGGATCACTGTGACTGGGAACCCACTCGGTGGCACGGAACAGCAGCAGCAGTAAGGAAGCATCACCTTGGGGTCTGATACATAAAGGGGACCCTGTGGAAGATGTCGAGTCGGCCCCCGACTCGCAGTGAGCTTGTGCAGTTGGAGCAAATTGCTGCCCGTGTCCTGCCAGCCCGTGGTCAGTTGTGAACTCACAGGGTTTTCATGGGCTGGTTGCCAGCCCTTTCTTCCTAATCTCTTTTAGTCTGGCAGCTTCGTAGCACATGGTGTGTCCGCTGGCAGGGGGACGTGGGGTTACCATAGGTTGGAATCAGCGTCATGGGAGCTGCTTTATTGTTTCCCCTGCACTTTGTCTTCAATACCATTGTTTGAATGTTGCGATGGCTGTGTATGCAGATAGAAGTGAGAATCCCAGGTAGTCATCCTGTTTCCCCACCTAACAGCTGGCCAAGCTGTAGCATCCGGTTACCATGGGAACTTGGCTGTGGCTCCCACCTGCCTCACTCCAATGGCCCTGTTTTTCTGTGTTCGCTGTGCCCTGGTCATCTTTAAGGTCTGCGTGATACTGTTGTAGGCCAGGTTTCCTGCCCCCCCTGGACCTGGCCTAGCCTGAGGCCACCATCCCTTCACCAGCTCCCCTCCCAGGAGCGATGTTGCCAAGTCCCCAGTGAGATGGGAGGGGCCAGGGCCCATGATGTCTCGAGAGCCTGTGTCCCCAGGGGATAGTCCTTAACCCCGTACACAACCAGATCGTATTTGATGAGTGCCACAAAGCCAAAAATGCCAGCTCCACTAAGATGGGCAAAGCCGTCCTGGACCTGCAGAACAAGCTGCCCCTGGCCAGAGTTGTCTATGCCAGCGCCACAGGTGAGGGAAGCCACCATCGACTAGCTATGTCTGTGCTCGCTCACATGTACTGCCATCGATTAGCGGTGCAGCATCTGCTCCCCACAGCCCTGGCTCTAAGGTTCGGGCTCCCTGTGCACAGTAGCTCTTGGCACCCCCCTGGCTGTGGGGACTTGGCTGAGACCTTTAGCTCTCAGTATGTAGCCCTCACTTGGGTATTCTCAGGCAGTGTTGAGGCTCCCCACCCTGATGCCCCCTCTCCCCAATGCCCAGGTGCCTCTGAACCACGGAACATGATCTACATGAGCCGCCTGGGCATCTGGGGTGAAGGTACGCCCTTCCGCACCTTCGAGGAGTTTTTGCACGCCATTGAGAAGAGGTGAGCAGGCGTCCTACCAGTGATGGGGGCTGTGGAGCCGCAGCCTGAGGCCTGGTGGTTTTGGTCCTGCCTGGCTTTCTGCTCACACTGCCTAGTTCTGCTGTGAGAAAGAGCCTCCCCTCACGCCATCTTCCTGCTCCCGCCATCCTGCCCTGCTGTCAGCTCTGCCCATAGGGGGGCGGGGGGACACTCAGTGTGAGTTTATCTGCTGTCCTCAGGGGCGTGGGCGCCATGGAGATCGTGGCCATGGACATGAAGGTCAGCGGCATGTACATTGCGCGCCAGCTCAGCTTCTCAGGGGTCACCTTCCGCATTGAGGAGATCCCACTGGTCCCCGCCTTTGAACATGTCTACAACCGCGCCGCCTTGCTGGTGAGTGTCCGCACCGCACCCAGTCCACCCAGTGCTGTAACCGTCCAGTTACCAGAGGGACACAGCCGGCCTCCCAGCCTTCACTGAGAGCTCGTCACTTCTCCTGACCACGGTGCTGTGGTTGGCTCTCTGGTTCACTCTCAGCTCACCCTCACAGCCCGTCCCAGGAGGAGCAGACGTGCACCATATGAGGGAACATCAGAAAGTCTGTGGGAAGATACCATTATCACTATTCTATTTCTCCATGATCTTTTTAATGGACCTTCATTTCTGGGGTGATTTGAGTTAGACTAAAGCCGGCTGTCCCTTGTGGCTGATGTTGGGGCCAGATCTTTGTTTGTACACTGTGGGGTGTAGAACAGCATCGTTCGCCTCCACCTACTCCATGCCAATAGTACCCTCCCAGTGGTGACAGCCACAAGTGTCCCCAGACTTCACCCAGTGTCCCTTGAGAGCAGAATCATCTTGGGTGAGGACCCTGCGGTTAGTGGAATCCACTGACCCCCCCCAAGAGACTACACCTGACCTCCGTACGTCCTCTGCCCACACTGCCTGGGGAGGAGAGAGGAGGGAAATGAGAGGTGCTGGCGGTCCCCCGGTGCACACCTGAGCCGGCAGCAGTTAACATCAGAGTATCAGCAGGCCAGACGTCCCTTCCCTGACCAGTGGGATGGGGTGGCCAGTGAGGCAGGAGTGCTGGTGGCACTCAGCAACCTGTCCTTGCAGTGGGCGGAAGCCCTGGGCGTGTTCCAGCAGGCAGCTGACTGGATCGGCTTGGAGTCACGCAAATCCCTGTGGGGCCAGTTCTGGTCAGCCCACCAGCGCTTCTTCAAGTATCTGTGCATTGCTGCCAAGGTTCGCCGCCTGGTGGAGCTGGCCCGCGAGGAGCTGGCCCGGGACAAGGTGAACAGAGTGGGCTTTGTGGGCCCTGGGCAAGGGGTGGGGAGGAGCGAGTCGGTAGGGAGCGATGGCCGGGGCCAAGCTGGCTCCCTGGAGGCTGACAGGCTGGCCCTCTGTTGCAGTGCGTGGTCATCGGGCTGCAGTCCACGGGTGAGGCGCGCACCCGCGAGGTGCTGGGCGAGAAGGATGGGCACCTGGACTGCTTCGTCTCAGCTGCCGAGTGAGTGAGCGTGGCTCGTCTGCACCCCCTCCCCAGGTGGTCTCTGTCGGTGCCACAGCCGCTGCCGGTGGACTGACTTAGAGCAGCCTCACTAGGGTCACTCTTTAGTGGGGGAGGAGTAGGAGCTCCCGCCCAGCTCAGATCGCCCCATCTCGTTTCTCTTGGCCATCAGTGTCCATCTCTGGGGACCCCTTGATGCTCTTCCCCCAGTGACATAGCAGCCTCGGCCTCAGAGCCCATGAAGTCAGACTCCTGCCCACGTGGGCTGCGCGTGACCCCACTCTCCCTTTCAGAGGTGTCTTTCTGTCGCTCATTCAGAAGCATTTCCCTTCCACCAAAAGAAAGCGGGACAGAGCCGCAGGCACTAAGAGAAAACGTAAGTACCTCCCACCGCCTCCAGCTCACTGCCGCCAGTCCTTGCCACCCCTGCACCCCTCTTCTAGCTGCTCCCTCTTCTTAAAGATTCACCCAGCCCATGAGGAGGCAGCGTTAGGACAGGGCCATGCAGCCCCTTTAAATGAGCAGCATGACTGGGCAGCCTGCTCCTCCCCACCCAGAAGACCCCAAGTTAGCAAACGTCAGCACCGCCCCCATACCATGGTCCTTGACAGGCAGGACATTAGACCTGCTGAGCTCAACCCTCACGCCCCGCTGGTGACTTTGCAGCAGGTCCATGCTGCTTGAAACGTGCTAGCTTTGTGGATTGGGGCCAGACCTCAAAGTTTCCCCAAGATGGGAAGTCAGCAGCAAACATGTTGTCTGGCTCATGGTAGAAAGAGGAGCCAGACAGCTATGGGCAGAGCCAGGCTCACCCAGCCTGGCCATCGGAGCTGTTGTAGGCAGAAGGGCACTTGGGCCTCTCTCTAAAGGACAGAACAGCTGTGTGAGACCAGGTGTGTGGCCTCCCCTCGCCCTTCTGACTGCAGGGAGGGGGGGGGTGGTGTCAGAACAGGCCCCGATCCCAGCCTTGTTGGGTGTTCGACCTCCCCGCAGCCTGCGTGCACTGCCCCATCGGACTTCAGGGAGGGTGGCCAAGCAGGCGTTTCTGCGAGTGGAGATCTCTGGCCTCGCTGGAGCAGGGGTGTCCAGTGCCTTTGTCTCCCAGTCGTCCTCTCGCCCTGGGCTCGCCACGTCAGCTCCTCTCCCGTCTCCTGCTGGTGCTGAGCCTGCTGGCCATCCTACAATGACAGCCTTCTCCCCATAGGGCGGCCACAGTGCCGAGGGACTAAGGCATCCCGGTTGGTGTTTGAGGTCGCGGGTGTGATTCGAATCAGCGACGATAGCAGCACTGAGTCAGATGCTGGCCTGGACAGCGACTTCAACTCCTCCCCCGAGTCCCTGGTGGATGATGACGTGGTCATCGTGGAAGCTGTCGGTCTCCCTGTCGATGACCGAGGTGAGAGCCAGTCTGTCAGAGTGCAGACACCAGCCCTTCTCCAAGCTAGCGGTGGGGGAGAGCGAGGCTCTGAGGAGGGATGTCAGGCCAGAACTGGGAGAACGTTTCTGACTCCATGCCTGCCCTGAGCCCGCTCTGATCCTGACTGCTCACCTTTCTTCCTTCCAGGCCCCCTGTGCTCTGTGCACCGGGACCCACAAGGCCCTGGGGTGATGGAGCGGGTGGAGAGGCTGAAGCAGGACCTTCTGGCCAAGGTTCGAGACCTGGGTCGGGAGCTGCCTGCCAACACCCTAGATGAACTCATTGACCAGCTTGGGGGCCCAGAGCGAGTGGCTGAGGTGAGGCCTGGCTGCTGGTCCTAACCCCCAGACTCGATGGCCCCTAACGCCCACCACCACCAGCAGTCTCCCCGATCTCCAAGGCCCTTCAGCTTTGATGCGCACTGTGGGCAGGAGCTGCGCCCCTCATCCTGCCTCTCCTGGTCCCCTGGGTGAAGTGCCTGGGCCTGGGGTTCTCAGGGCCTTATGGACCACTGACAGGTCACCCTGCTCTCTGCTGTGACCACAGATGACGGGCAGGAAAGGCCGAGTGGTGTCCAGGCCCGATGGGACGGTGGCTTTTGAGTCACGGGCGGAACAGGGCCTATCCATTGACCACGTGAACCTCAGGGAGAAGGAGCGCTTTATGAGTGGCGAGAAGGTGGGTAGCGAGGCGGGGCAGGGCGGGGCTAGGGGAGACTCATCCCTCCCCTTGGGACTTAGGTGCCTCACAGAAGCTACGTGTGATGCACACTGGTTGCATTTCATGGCCGCCTCTTAGACCCTGGCTTGGGACGTAGAAACAAAAGCCCCTCCCCTCCCAGGATTGACCTCTGTGAGGCTTCCAGACATCCCTGGCTGTGTCCTGGGCAGTGGCCTTTTCATTCTAAACCCACATGGACTCCCACTGTGCACAAAGATGCGGAGGTGGAGGCACGCAGGGTCCCTTCCCTTTGGGGAAGGGTAGGGGTGAATGCTCCAGATGACTGGGGCGTGAGCTAGGAAGGGGTTGCCCCAGGCTCTCTGCTGGGGCCTGTGCTGACCACCCCTGGTCTTGGCCCCCAGCTAGTGGCTATCATTTCGGAGGCCTCAAGCTCAGGTGTCTCCCTCCAAGCTGACCGTCGGGTGCAGAACCAGAAGCGGCGGGTCCACATGACCCTTGAGCTGCCCTGGAGCGCTGACCGTGCCATCCAGCAGTTTGGTGAGCCCCACCATCTGCCTCCTTAGTCCCACCCCTTGAACGCCCCCATGCTTCTCCTGCTGGGAGACAGGACCCTGAGAATCCTCTCTCTGCCCTCAGGCCGGACCCACCGGTCCAACCAGGTCTCGGCGCCCGAGTACGTCTTCCTCATCTCGGAGCTGGCCGGGGAACGGAGGTTCGCTTCCATTGTGGCCAAGCGCCTCGAGAGCCTGGTCAGTAGTCACAGGGTGGTGTAGAGGACTCCCAGAGGGAGGAGGAGGTGCGGCCTGAAGAGGTGGGTGGGACAGGGTGGAGAGAGGCGGGCCTGCGGGCTCTTACAGAGACTCACATCTCCCTAATAGGGGGCTCTGACCCATGGAGACCGCCGGGCCACTGAGTCCCGGGACCTGAGCAAATACAACTTCGAGAACAAGGTACTGACTGGCAGGTTCCCACCCCGAGTGGCAGGGCTGGGGTTGCTGGGAAGGAAGGGATCCCCAGGGCCCTCGTGACCTGGGCCCCCCTCTCTACTCAGTACGGTGCCCGGGCCCTGCACTGTGTCCTCACCACCATCCTGAGCCAGACAGAGAACAAGGTGCCCCTGCCCCAGAGCTACCCTGGAGGGGACTCGGCCTTTTTCCGAGGTAAGTGCCCAAGTGCTTGAGCAGCTGTTTGGGGAGGGGAGCGCTGGGATGCTAGAGACACCCTAGACCCACTCACAAAGGGGACATTTATCGTTCAAGGACGTGGGCCCTGGGACGGGCTTCTGGACAGAGGTGCTGCGGGGCAGGCCCCTCTGTCTCCAGGCCAAATAAAGGGGACAGAACTAAAGATGGGCATGTCTCCCGTTGTGCCTCCTTCCATCCCCCATGTTGGAGTGCCAGGGAACCTCCCACCCCCACCCTAGGCCCCTCTGTAGGCTCCTGATGCTAACAGGGTGATGGGTGGTCCCAATCCCCTCAAGGGAGGTCAGAGATAAAGAGACAGTCCCTCCCAAGCAGAGGTGGTGGGATCAACGTGAGCACCTCTCCCCTACCCCCACAGACATGAAGCGGGGACTGCTTTCAGTGGGCATCAGCGGCCGCGAGTCCAGATCTGGGTGTTTGGATGTGGAGAAGGGTGAGTGCCCCCCAGGGGGACTGGGCACGGAGGCCCCTGTGTGGGATGGGGTACAGGGCAGGGCGCTAGGCCTGGGGTGACACTCCATTTCCCCTCCCCCCCCCCCACCTGCCTGCCCAGACTGCTCCATCCCCAAGTTCCTGAACCGCATCCTGGGCCTGGAGGTCTACAAGCAGAACGCGCTTTTCCAGTACTTCTCAGACACCTTCGACCACCTCATCGAAGTGGACAAGAGAGAGGGCAAATACGACATGGGCATCCTGGGTGAGGGTCCCAGGTGCTGGGGGCAGGTCCCAGGGAAGGATCTCATGCTGGGGACCCTCATCCCATGTCTGCTCTCCTCTCCAGACTTGGCTCCAGGCATCGATGAGATCTACGAGGAGAGCCAGCAGGTGTTCCTGACGCCTGGACACCCTCAGGATGGGCAGGTGGTCTTCTACAAGGTAAGCAGGACCTGCCCCATTCCTGCATCTGCTGAGGTCGGGTGCCCACCCCCACCCATAATGGCTCTGTGCTATGGCAGATCAGCGTGGACCGCGGCCTACGATGGGAGGAGGCATTCGCCAAGTCGCTGGAACTGACAGGCGCCTATGATGGCTTCTACCTCTCCTACAAGGTGGGTCACCGGCCCAGCCGTGACTCCCCACCCGCGCCCCTGGCAGCTCCCTCTGTCGCACCTCACGCGCAACCCCTCCACTCTAGGTTAGAGGTAACAAGACAAGCTGTCTGCTGGCCGAACAGAACCGGAACAAGCATTTCACGGTCTACAAGCCCAACATCGGCCGCCAGAGCCAGCTGGAGACCCTAGACAGCTTGTGCCGCAAGTTCCGCTGGGTGAGGGCCCCCGCAACCCTCCTGTCCCCGAGGACCCCAGTCCCCCTCGGTCCAGTGGCTCACAGGCCTGTGTCCCTAGGTCACCGCGGAGGAGGCCCAGGAGCACTGGGAGAGCAATTACCTCTTCTCACTGAAGCACTGCAGCCACGTGGCCTGGTGAGGCGGTGGGGCGGAGCCCGAGCGGTAGGAGAGGGCCGGGAACTAGGAGGGTCCTTGCTGGGACCCCGGACGAATGGCTGAGCCCAGCACCCTTACCCCCTCGGCACAGGAACCAGCATTGCCGATTGGTTCAGGAGGGTAAGGACTGCGTGCAGGGTCTACGCCTGCGCCATCACTACATGCTGTGCGGGGCGCTGCTCCGCGTGTGGGGCCGCATCGCCGCCGTCATGGCGGAGATCACCAGCAGCAGCTACCTGCAGATCGTGCGCCTCAAGACCAAGGACCAGAAGAAGCAAGTCGGTGAGCCGAGCCGGTGGGGGCCGCAAGGGTGGGGGCTTGAGCGCGGGGCCGGGCCGGGTCCACCACAGTCCTGACGCCCACTCTCCACCCGGCAGGAATCAAAGTTCCCGAGGTCTGCGTGCGCCGCGTGCTACAAGAACTGCAGCTCATGGACTCCGACGTGAAGCGCAAGCGCAACTTGTCCCTCCCCGCGCCTCCGCCGTCCGGCCCACTTGAGCTGCCCTGCGGCCCCGGCGAGGTGCTGGACCTGACCTATAGCCCGCCTGCTGTGCCTTTCCCACAGGCCTCACACTTCGCCTTCCCGCCGCTGCCCGCAGAGCTGCCCCTACCCGCCGGCCCCAGCCTGCTGTTGGGCGCATCAGAGCCGGCGTCACTTCCTGATCCCATTGACATGCTGCACCGGGGCGGTTGCGACATTAACTTCAAGGAGGTGCTGGAAGACATGCTGCGCTCGCTGCAAACCGTGCAGTCTGCAGAGCCCCCAGGCCCACCGGGAGTGGGCGCAGCTATGGGGGGCGGGGGCAGCGGCGGAGGCCCTGAGCGGCAGAGCGTCATCCAATTTGGACCGCCCTTCTCCAGTTCCTAGGCCCGAGCACACCAGCCCACCGGAAGTTTGTGTAATGAGGTCCTAGTGTATGCCGACAAGTTTCCAAGCAGGACTGAAGGAGGGGTGGCCGCGCCTAGCCCACCGGGCCTCACAGTGCCTTCCCCGAGCCAACCCTCCAAGGGCCTGGCTGATCGGGACCTACCGGTGCCTGGGCAGCAACCCCCAGAGGTTGGTCCATTCTGGGGGGGTCGTCTGGGCCCCATGCAGCCCCCCTGCTCAGGATGGGAGTATAGGGAGCTCCGAGGCAGGCCCTGGGGGTGGGGGTCCAGGACCTTTTGTGTGCCTCTCTACTCCTATTCCCCCACCCCTCAGGCAGGTGCCCTGGGCCAAGGGGCGCCCAGCTCTATCCTACCCACTGTACAAGGCCATATCTGTGGTCAAACGAACCCCTGAAATCCGTGAAACTGGGTGGTTCCAAGAGCTGGAGACTCAGGAAACCCCAGGTGCTCAGGGTCGCCTCCCCTCCCCCTCTCGGGGGCATGCCCCCATTAATATATGCAATGCCCCGCCACCTGCCCAGCACCTCGTGCTCCCTAAGTTATTGCGCGGCAGCCTCCTCTAGGCCCTGGGGTGGGGGCCTTTCTAGTATAGTGTATTTATAATGAATTCCTATGTATATATGTAAAGAGATTTTTAAATATATGTGCCTACTACTTTTGACCACTTCCCACACTGTCTGCTCCTCAGGCATATGCCTTTCGGTCTTCTAGCTGGGCTAAGATGGGGGCGGGCGGGCGGGAGGGAGAGCAAGAACTAAGAAGGGTCTGACTGCCCAGGCTCACTCACACAGGGCGGGATAGTGAGTCCCAGGGGTCCTTTGCCTAGGGTGGCACCCATTCCCTGGGGCACAGGGCTCTCCTCTTCCCCAGAAGCCTCTAGCCAACTGCCCAGCTGTACTGAGCCAGGGATGTTCCTGAGGGGGTGGGCTCAGGTGGGAGGGGAGCAGGTCAGCTAAGGCTAATCAACCCTTTGCAGCAGGGTCCCCCTCAACTGCTGGCCCCTCCCCTGTGGCGCAGCCCCCACCCCAGGTGTCCTGTCTCAGCCTAGCCCAGAGCAAATCCTGACTTGGTGACTGTTGCTTCAACACAGATTTGCCTCTAGGTCAGGCATTTGTAGGAATTTACAGGGATTAACTCTGCAGGACCTGCTGGGCCAGGTCCAGCATTCAGGACTCTGGGCTTAGAGACAAAGGGGTGGAGCCCATGACCCAGCTCTATTCCCTGAAGGGACAGAGGGAGCCATCAGCTCTCAAAGGAGTAAGGGGCCAGCCAACCGATTGGAACGTTTTTTTATTCCCACAAGGCAAAAAAGGGGGGACGCCCCACCGTGGGCCTCAGGACCTTCCTCCGGCAGAGATGCACGCCGGGTTCTCGGGTCGGCCCCACCAGCGGGCTGGTTTGCAGGCAGACCGTCATGGGTGCCGGATGGAAGGCTCCAGGGACACAGGGCAGTGTGGGCAGGGGGCGGGGGACACGCTCGTGGGACTAGAGGTAGCTGGGCAGGTCCTTCTCGATCACCTGCAGTGGGGGAAACGAAGGTCAAGGTCTTCCTTTCCCCACCACCCGTATCCTGAGTCTTCAGCGCAGCACTTACCAGGGGTTCCTCCATGGGACCGTACCGCTTCACCACACAGCCGTTCTTGTCGATGAGGAACTGTGGGATGGACAGAGTCAGGGCTAGCACGTGAGGTCCAGCGAGGGTCCAGCGAGGACGGGAACACAGGTCAGGAGAAGTGAGGAAACCCCCACCCCATGCCACACCCCCTTACCTTGGTGAAATTCCATTTGATGGCACTACAAGAAAAGAACAGGGTCAGAGAGAACGCCCTTCCCGCAGCCCCGTCCACGTCCACAGCCCGGCCCATGGCCCCGGGACACTCACTTCCCCAAGATGCCCCGCCCCTTAGGCTGGACTTTCATCCACTTCCACAGCGGGTGGGCGTCGTCACCATTCACACAGACCTTGCTATACATATCGAATTTGACGTTATAGCCGGCAGCGAACTCTTTAATCTCGGCATTGCTCCCAGGTTCCTGTGGTGACCGGGCACTGACAGTTAATGGGAGGGAGCGGGCCTGAAAGGGCTCTCTGGACCTGGTCCCTCTGCCTGGCCCTACTTTAAGTCCCACCCCCCAGATCCTCTTGGCAGGCCCTCAGGCCCCGCCCCCAGACTCCAGTTGGCAGAGGGCCTGGAGCTACCCACCTGCTTCCCAAACTGGTTGCAGGGGAAAGCCAGGATGCGTAAACCGCACTCAGCATATCGGGCGTGCAGGTCGACTAGCTGAGTATAGTTTACGTCTGTTTTGCCTCATTGCGAGGCCACGTTGGTAACGATGCACACGAAGCCCCTGCAGGAGAGGTCACAGAACCATGGTCAGGCCACCTGCCCATCCCACCGTGCGCCTGGCCCGCCTCCCGGACTCCCTCCCAGAGGCGGATACACACCGGTACTTGTCCAGGCTCACCATGCGCCCGTCGATGTCCTTGGCCGAGAATTCATGCATGGAACGGGCGCAACGCCAGTCATCGCGGGACGCACACTGCAAGACAAGTGGAGCTAAACAACCGGCGATGGGGGGATGACGGCGACGGCAACAGAGGGGGCCCCGCCTGGGATCCGTGCCCTAGGAAACCTGGGCCCCGGGGCAAGAAAAAGAAGGCGGCAGGCTTCCCTTCATGGTACGCATGCCCCCTGCCCGCAGACGCTGGGGGCCCCCTGAGAACTCAAGACCCCACGGGGGTAGTGGGCTGACCCGCCCTGCGCAGCCCGCCACCTTCCGCCGAGGGCGCGCCCTCCGTCTCCTGCCCGCATGGGCCTTTCGCCTGGTCGCGGTTCCACGCCGCCGCCCGCCCCGGCCCCGGCCCCGGCCTTTGCACTGGCGCCTCGGGGAGGCGGCTTGTGGGCGGCCCATGTCGGCTGATGTCAGGCCGCGCCAGTGCCCTGCGAGCGCTACGACGTGGGACAAAGGGCCAGTAGTCAGGACGCCCGGACTGTGACGCCACCGCTCCGGGGCCTGGGGGTGGGCCGGCGGGGGAGGGGCGCGCAGCGGTCGCATGACTCGCGTTCCCCACCCTCGCGCCTGAGCCCGAGCCCTCGTCGTCCCTCCGGCCCTGGAAACAGATACGCAACCCCTAACTGTCCTCCCGCTTCCGCCCAGCTATCGGACCCGGCCGGGTGGGTACAAGAAAGGTGACTTGAGGACAGAAACCGACGCCCCTTCCCCAGCGGCAGGACACCCGCCCCGCCACAGCCTCACTAGCGCGGTGTGCCAAGAGAAGGTGACCAAAGGGGCCGCCCTCTCAGGCCAGGGGTCAGAACCCGACGCGCCCCAGTGGCTAGAAAGCCGGGCCCCCACCCCGGCCCGCGCGCCGGCCCAACGGCCCAACCTAACCGCCGTTTACCATGGTGCTGGCTAAGCCTGGCACGGCTATAGATCCACACAGCAGCGCCGGCTTCAGCAGGCGGCAGAGACGGCTGAAGCTCATCGCAGCGACAGCGGGGGGCTTAGGAGCAGCAGCTCCTCCCCTTATCCCGCCGGCCAATGGATGCGCCGCGCCCCGCCGCACCTCCCCGCCCCTGGCCACGCCTACACTCAGTTCATTGGTCAGTCCCATCAGCACCGAGGACACGTGGCTTTGTCGACCAATAGGAGGTCGGAGTGAGGGATGAGGGGAGGCCGTGCCTGAACTTTTGTTGGGATCGGTGACTGCGCATGCTCGTCTGGGGCAAGTGGCCGCGTCCACGCAGACCGCGCTTCGGAGGATTGCAGACAGTTAGCCGGGTTATTGCCAGCAACGCTGGCGGAATGGCTTACAGCTGGAAACTCGTGTATGAGAGAGAATCGTCCCCTCTTTAGAGACTGTTGTGGTTTTAACTCATAAAATCAAGTTACTGTTAAGTGCCATCCAGTTGGTTCAAAATCAAGCTGAGTTGGGTCTAACTCCTGTGCAGGCTCAGGCAGGTGGCCAGCGTTTCCCCCACACTCGGAGTGACGGGTTTGCTGCGAGATTCTGGGCTCCTCAAGACCCTGGCCCCTTCTATAGGGCCCCCAAGATCCTGGTCCCATCTACGGGGGCTCAGCACACCGGCCCCATTGTATAGGGGCCAAGGAATGGGTTTTTTGCATTTCAGTTTGTATCGTAGGTGCACGTGGAGCGTGAGGACAGTTAGGAAACGTTTGGCTGGGAACGTTCTTGACCCCCATGTTCCACTCCTTCCTCCGAGAACAGACAGGCACTCACGGAATCTGAAGTCTAGAGGGTTGAACTTCTAACCCTCTCTCAACCTCAAGTGCCACCCTGTATAGGGTTTCTGAGGAGCAGCTGGTGGGCTTGAACCGCGAACCTTGCTGTCCAGTGTTTTTTGTTATCTTAGTTACACACCAGGACTCCCTCGCAATCTGTAGGTATTTACAAAAATGCTGGACTCTTCTTGTCTCAGCAACCTCAGGGCCTCAGGGCCGCCTCCTTCTTGGGTTCTGAGTCATTAACATTCCACTACTCCCCTGCCCCCTCGCCTGCTGCCCTTTGGACCCAAGGGAACTGTGGACTGCCCCGTGGCTGGCTTCTGCTTTTTGTCTTGCGCTTACCTCTCACCCCATTCTGAACCCCCAGCTATGGACATTTATGCGGGTTCATTTATGGTACTGTGGGTCTCACCCTGTCCCCAGACCTACCAAAAGACAAAGCAGGGGGTCTTTGATGGACATGGATGGAGGGACACTGGCCGGAGCTAGTACCAAGATGGCTTCTAGGAGTCAGTTTGGCCCAGGGCCTCATTGTCTCATTTCTCAGGAAGCTCCCCCCTTTCCTCCCACCGCCCCCTCCATCCCTGGGCCAGCACTGGGCTAAGTGACCACACTGACCCTGTTCACGCCAAGGGAGGTTCAACTTTTTCCAATTTTGCTGGAGTTGTATCTTGCAAGTTTGGCATAAACACTGGAATAGTTATTTCAGGAGTGTTTGTCAGCATCCCCTGAAAAGCAGAGTTGGGGCACCACCCTCATGTGTGTGTGGGGGGGAGGGGGGAGTAGTGGCCTCCCTCCCCATGTTCCTGACTTGGAGAGGGCTCTGGGTAGGGTTCCCTCGGCTGCTCCAGGCTCTGAGATGGAAGGGCAAGTGGAGCGTCACAGCTTTGCCCAAGTGACTCCTATCTACAGATGGTGAAATGGAGTCTGGGAAGCCTCAAGGCTCCAAGATAGTGTCCAGAGTTAAGGCTTCACTCTGCAGTAAGGGAGGGAGCTCAGGGGTGAGGCCCTTCCTACTAGTCCAGTACGGACCAGGATGGGAGTCTGGTCCCATTCTACCGTGTCTTTAATTAAAAGTTTTATTGACATAACACTCACCTGCCATAAAATTCGCTATTTTACCCATTTCATCATGTACCGTTCAGTGGAGTTTATTACAGCTGCAGACCTGTGCAACCTCCCCTCACTGTCTAGTTGTAGCTCATGATCTAGTTCATGCTGTTCTTGCACATGATAGTTTCAGAACATTCTCATCACCCCAAAAGAAACCCCATATCCATGAACAGTCATTCCCCAGCTCTTTGTGGTTGTTGTTAAGAGCCACAGGGTCGGTTCTGACTCAGCAATCCTGTATAGGGTTTCCAAGGGTCGGCCGGTGAGTTTGAACTGCTGACCTTGTGGTTCAAAACACCCTTGGGATCCAGTGCTTATCCTGCATGGTACACCAGGAACAATCCACTCTCTGTCTCTACATTTGTCTAGGTTCTTCCTTGTTACAGCCCATCAGTACTTAGGGCCACTTTTTTTTTTTTAACGTTTTTATTGTGAATTCTGTGATAGTTTACATGGGAGAACACCAGCTTTACATTCATCCTATCCTATTTCGTTTCATTGCAATGATTACCATCCCCTACAGACATCAGCAAACAACCAAAGGGTATACCCCACAAGCCTGTCTCTCCCCCTACCCCCCCCCAGCCGTCAGCACACAGTCCCTCTCCCTCCCTGGGTCTACAGTCCCCAGCCACTTCATCTCTCCACGTCGTCTCTGCCTTCACCATTGGCATCATTGCTTCTCTGGGTAGGGTCCTGCACTCTGCTCTTTTCCCTTGATGGTGCAAGGGGCCTCAACTCCCCTCCTTTTGTTACAAAAATCTACCTTTACGTTTTTCAGTCCCCTTTTGGCTGAGTGCTATCCCATGTGTGGATGGGCCACATTTGGTTCACACGCTCAGCTCATCTGCTGTTGAGCACTTAGGTTGTCTGTGTCTTCTGGTACCACGAATACTGCTGTGGTAAACATGGGTAACATGATTGTCTGTAGATGTTCTCTTTCAGTCATTTCTGTTGTGTAGATGCCAAGGAATGGAATTGCTGGGTTACGTGAGTGTTCAGTGAACTGCTGAAATGGCTCTCTAACCATAGTTTGTACCGCCACCAAAGACTGCATTGTTGTTCAGTGCTGTCAAGCCAGTTCTGACTCGTGTCAACCTTGTATAAGGTTTACGAGGAGCTGCTTGTGGGTTCGAACTGCCGAACCTGCAGTTCAAACCAACCTTGTGGTCTAGTGCTTATCCTACACACCAAGACTCCAGGTGTGAGGTGTTTGTGGCCCTCAAAGAGGACTGGATAACTTGTTTAAAATGTAAAGAAGACACATGGTACCCTTGTGGGGTTGCTGTTGTTAAGGAGCATGGAGTCAGTTCTGACTCATAGTAACCCAAGACACAATAGACCAAAACAGGACCAAGTCTTGCACCATCTTTGCAATTGCTGCTGTGTTTGAGCCCACTGTATGTAGCTGTCACTGTGTTAATCCATCTGGGGGGGGGGTCTCCCTCTTTTTTTGTTGTCTCTCCACTTTCCCAAGTATGATGTCCCTCTCCAGGGACTGACTGGTCCCTTCGGATAACATGTCCAAAATATGAGACATGAAGTCTGGCCATCCTGGCTTCTAAGGAGCACTCTGGCTGTACTTCTTCCAACATAGATTTGTTTGTTCTTTTGGCAGTCCATGGCACTTTTAACATTCTTCTCCAACACCATAACTGAATTCTATGTTGTTGTTAAGACTCCTAGAGACTCTGTGTAGGGTTTACGAGGAGGAGCTGGTGGGTTTGAACGGCTGACATTGGGGTTCGCAGTCCAGCGCTGATCCTAATTTATTGCCAAACTTTCGCGTGCATATGAGGTTATTGAAAATACCATGGCTTGGGTCAGGTGCACCTTAGTCCTCAAGCTGACATCTTTGCTCTTCAACACTTTAAAA
>NW_006408927.1:1003542-1053890 GCF_000296735.1 Chrysochloris asiatica | reverse complement strand
TTCTGTTCAGCTCTTGTACCTCCTCACTTCTTTCATTTGCTTTAGCATCTTTATGCTGGAGAGCAAGTTTCAGAGTAGAGTGGACCATGATGGCACAGGTGGAGAAAAGTCCTTGGGACCTTCATTTGCTGATGGGGCACAACTCAAATGAAGAGAAACAGCTGTAAACATCCACTAAAAATGGAACAGAGAATGTACAAAGTATGACTGTAGGACAATTGGAAATTATAAAAAATAAAATGGAATGGGTATTGGCCATTTGGGATCTGACAATCACTATACCAGGAATGAATTGATGCTTTTGAGTTATGGTGTTGGGGGAGAATATTGAAAGTGCCATGGGCTGCCAAAAGAACCAACAGATCTGTGTTGGAAGAAGTGCAGCCAGAGCGCCCCCTGGAGGCCAGGATGGCCAGACTTCGTCTCGCATACTTCGGACATATTGTCAGGAGGGACCAGTCACTGGAGAAGGATATCATGTTTGGTAAGGTGGCGGGTCAGTGAGAAAAAAAGGAAGACCCCCCAATGAGATGGATTGGCAAAGTGGCAGCATCAGTGGACTCAAGCATGGCAACGGTAGTGAGGTTGGCCCAGGAGCGGGCAGGATTCTGCTGTGCATAAGGTCGCTATAAGTCGGTACTGACTCGATGGCACCTAACAACAACAATATGCTGGAAATGACAAATTGAAGAGGAATGGCGACACATTCATCATCAAAAAGAACATATCAAGATCAGCTATAAGTTACAACGCTGTCTGTGATCGTATAATAGCCATGCGCCTACAGGGAAGACATGTTAATACCACTATTATTCAAATGTATGCACCAACCACTAAAGCCAGTGAGGATGAAATTGAAAAATTCTACCAACTTCTTCTAAGGAGCTCTGGTAGCGTAGTGGTTATGAGTTGGGCTGCTAATCTCAAGGTCAGCAGCTGGAAACTACCAGCTGTTCCGCGGAAGAAAGATGAGGCTTTTTGCTCCGATAAAGATTTACAGCCTCAGAAATCCTTTACAGGGTCACTAGGAGTCGAACCGACTCCACGGCACACCACCTCTAACAACATCTTCAGTCTGAAATTGATCAAACATGCAATCGATATGTATTGATCATTACTGGCAATTAGAGTGGAAAGTTGGAAACAAACTAGTTGGAAAATATGGCCTTGGTGATAGAAATGACGCTGGGGATCGCATGATAGAATTTTGCAAGACCAATGAATTCTTCACTGCAAATACCTTTCTTAAACATCATAAGAGATGACTAAACACATGGACCTCACCAAATGGAACACACAGAAATCAAACTCATTACATCTGTGGAAAGAAAAGGTGGAAAAACTCCATATCATCCGCTAAAACAAGGCCAGGGGCAGATTGTGGAACAGACCATCAATGGCTCATATGCAAGTTCAGGCTGAAGCTGAAAGAAATGAAAATAAGTCCAGGAGAGCTTTGAATATGACGTTGAATATGAATCTATCCCACCTGAATTTAGAGATCAGATCAAGAATAGAATTGATGCATTAGACACGTAAGGCTGATGACCATAAAGCTGTGGGATAACATCACACAGGATGAAAGCAAAACGTCACTGAGAAGACGAGAGAAGGGAAAGACCAACATGGACGTCAGAAGAGACTCTGAAACTCGCTCTCCAGCAGAGCGGCGCTAAAGCCAATGGAATCTTTGTTCTAGAGGGTCGGTATAGTACAGCAGTCTAGTCCACCACGTAGCTGAAAACCACGCTCCATGGGGTTTTCATTGGCTGATTTTGGAAAGTCCGCCTTTTTCTCCTAGTCTGTCTGAGTCTAGAAGATCTGCTGAAAACAGTCCTGATGGTTTTTGAAATACCAGTGGCGAAGCTTCCAGCAACACACAAGCCAGCAAAGAACAACTGCTCTCAAATGCTACCACCCTCACTCCATCTTAGTGTTGTCTTAAAAAAAGGGACCACAAACTGGGCGACTTCAAAGCAGAACTGTATTCACTCCCAATCTGGCGTCCAGGAGTCCAGGGTCACACTCCTCTGATGGCACCGGGGGAGGGCCCACCCTTGTCTCTTTCAGCTTCTGACAGTCGTCAGCAATTCTTGGTGTTTGCTGACTTGTAGCTACATCCCTGCAATCTCTGCTTTCGTCTTCCCATGGCTGCCTTCCCTCTGGGTCTGTCTGTCTCTCTTCTTACAAGGACACCTTTCACTGGACTAGGGCCCAGGACCCTTCTCCAACCTGACTTCATCGTAACTCATTATATATACAGAGACTGTCTTTCCAAATAAGGGTATAGTCTTAGGTAGAGGGGTTACAAGTTGATGTATCTTTTGGGGGACACAATTCAACCCCTATACAATCTGTACCTCCTCAGAAGTAAGGAAGGTGAGACTTTTCTCACCTACTTTGTACATCTCAGTCAGGAGGTGTCCAGTCCCTGAAGAAAGACATCAAGCTTGCTAAAGTAGTTGTTACGTGCCAATTGGTTCCGACTCATAGCAATCCTGTAGAGGGTTTCCAAGGAGCAGCTGGTCAGTTTGAACCACTGACCTCATGGTTCAAACTGACCTTGCAGCCCAGCAAATTATCCTGCAGCACTACTGAGGGTCAGAACAAAAGAGGAAGACCCCCGATGGGGCCAGTGAGGACAAGAGAGACCCTCAGTGAGATGGACAGATACAGCAGTTACAGCAACAGACTCAAAGATGCCTGGTTGCTGGACCAGGCAGTGTTTCAAGGCCATGCAGTGTTGGAGCCCACGTGATGGTAGCCACCAACAACAGCTGGACAGCCAGATGTGGGCACAGGAGCGAGTGGACGTAGCTGTGTGAGTGTGTGGAATAGAAGGCAGACACGAGTTGCCTGTCTCTTTGATCTCATCCCAAATCGACCCACAACTCCATGGCCTTTAACTATCTCTTCCTTCTCCTGGGTCCAGGACACCCGGGCACCCTCCTCCCTTGTGTGGTTTGGGCCCTGTTCCTGCTCCACCTGGGGTCAAGGGTCAGGATTGCCACTACGCTTCTGGAGGTGTGTGAACCTGCCCTGAACGAGGCTACACAGACACTGAACAGAGAACTGCGTTCACACTTCCAGTCTTCAGTGCATCTGCCAGGAGGCAGCTGGTGAGTGACTGAGAACACACCAACAAAAATAAAGTCACAAATATAAACACACAGCCACCACAATGGCTAGGAGCAAACAGACCATTTCAGCTTACACGAAGAAACAAGACAGAGTGCCTCAAACAAGTGACCAAAATACAGTCAGGAAATATAAGACCAGAAATGGTATCGGAACTACTTGATAAGAAATTTAAAGAATGCTGTTTAGGTAACTTCAAGGGATTGAAAGAAAGATCCAACGAAAACAAAGGGAACACAAACATTTTTAGAGTAATAAACATTACAAGACCAGTCTCACAAATCAGAAATTGGAAACCATACAAAACCAGCGATAAGAAAGTCAGAAGGTTAGTCCTTCAGAAGTCCATCGTACCCTGAAAGGGCAAAAAAACTTAGACAAATCTCTCAATACTCATCTTTGGTAGGAACAATCAGAAAAAAGAATTTGAAAAATTGAAGAAAGCCTAAGATTTATGTCACACACTATCAAGAGAAATAACTTAGGTGTGACCACATTCCAGAGTAGGAACAGACAGACTGAAAAAAGAAGAAAAAAACCTGAGAGAAAACTGTCCAAGAGTGGTTGGAAGAGACTTCCCTAGCATCACAAAAAAGGAGAAGGTAAGCACTCAAGATGTTAAACTCTAAATAGGACAGACCCCAAAAGAAAATCATCAAGACATGTCAGACTCAAACTTTTCAAAACCAAAGACAAGGAAAGAATCCTGAGAGCAGATGGGGAGAAATGAAATGGTACCTACAGAGGAGAACTAAGAAGGCTAAACTCTGATTTCTCAGCAGAAACCATACGGGCAAGAAGACAAGGGGAAGACACATATAAAATTCTGAAAGAAAACAAAAATTGCCAACCAAAACTGTCTGAAATTAGGACAGTTTCAGATAAAGAGAAAGTAAAAGAATTTGCAGAAACTAGACCAACATTACAAAAACTCTGGACTGGAAACTGACAACTGCCTGAGATTAACATACATGGTAATATCACCCAGAACTCATCCCAGACATCATGTTCTTGTTAAGTGCCATACAGTCTGTTCCGACTCATAGCGGCCCTGTATAGGGTTTCTAAGGAGCCACTGGTGAGCTTGAACCGCCGACCTTGCAGTCCAGTGCATTAACCCACAGTGCTGTACCAACAGTCCGAAACAAACCTACAAGACTGAAAATAAGACATCAGTTTACAGCAATAACAAAACATAAAGTCAAAGTAGGAAATGATATACAGAGCTTCCTAACGAAGTGGAAATATAGTAGATTTATAGAAACAAATAAAATAAACAAACAAATAAAATAAATAACCCTAAACCTAGATCACGCCTTATTCCTACCCCCAGCCCAACCCTTACCCTAGTCCTAAGCATAACCCTAATACTATACGGAATCCTAGCATAGTCCTAACCTAGCCCAACTCCACGCCATCCCCCAAAATGACAGTCCAGAAAACCTCATGCGGCTGTTCTTCTGTCACATGGAACTACCAAGAGTTGGAGTTGTTTAGACGATAGCTAACAAGAATCACCCTCTGAAATGAATTCTGTTGTCTGGGGCACTGAGGCACAAGTAGGCGATTCCTGGGCCTTCTGCCCCCGCCCCCATCTCCTGCTCCATCCATCTTGTGTCCAGTTATCCCACGCGGGCCTTGGCTCTAACATGGGGGTCTCCCTCTCAGTACTGCTGATATAGGGTCAGACTGTTCTCTGGGATGGGGCAGTCCTATGTGCTGTAGGGCCCCTGGCCTCCACCCATTCAATGCCAGTAGTCCCCAGACATCACATAGTGTCCCCTGGAGCAAAACTCCCCCCACTGAAGTGCCAACCTGTGACCTCCTCTCCCACCCTCCCCCGCCTCCGCCTCCTTAGTGACAACCTGCATAACAGGCACAGTCCTGCCTCAGGGCCTTTGCACAAGCCATGCCCTCTGTCCTGGATACTTTCCTCCTCAGACACCTGCACCTTTCCCTCCCTCTCTTCCTCTGGGTTTTTGATGAAATCTCTCCTGTCTGCCTTACCTCACTCTGCTCTACAAAGTCACCTTCCACCATAGTTCATTTACTTATTATTATTCAGTGCTTGTAAATGTCTCCCTGGGAATATCAGGGTCTCCTGGTCTGTCTGATTCACTGTCCCTGTGTTGCTTGGGTCCCTCCTCTGGTCTGCCCTTGGCTAACCTAAAAGTTGGCAGCTGGACCCCACACAACAGCACTGAGGAAGAAGAGTTCTGGTGACCTGCTTGGGGAAAAAAGTAAACCAATTCTGCTGTCACTAAGTCAGTCCTGCAGGGCAGTCTCCCTCCCACTGCCCTTCAGTCGATTTGCCAAACAAAGTTTCCAAAGCAAGTGTTCTGGAAGCTGACTGTCATCTTTCTTCCCTGGAGCCGTTGGTGGCTTTGTAGCAACCTGACGTTTTGGTTAGTAGCGGGGTGCTTAACCACGGTACCTCTTTCGGTAAAGAGGACGGCCAAGAAAGCCCCTTGGAGCAGTCCTCGGTAACACACAGCGTCCTGAAGAGTCAGACCCAAGTAGACGGCGAAGGGTTTCGGTGTAGCGTAGTGACTGCATGGAATGGATCGCTAAATGAGCAGATGCTGGGCTGGGCGTGATGCAGAGGTCTGTAGGGACCCATTGGGTCTTGGGGCAATGGGACATCCAGGTAGCGGCCGGGCTGGGGGCCAGGCTCCCAAGTAGCCCTGGAGTCACCATGCACTAGGATGCAAACCTATTTAGAGAGCGCTTCCTAGGCTGCCGACCGTCTCTGGGAGCCAGGCTGACCCCTGACCCGGTTCGAGCCTCAGCATCCCCGTCAGCACCTGGCTTCGGCCTCGCGGGATTCTAAACCCGGCGTTGAACAAATCCCACAACAACCGAGATTCCCCGCGAATCGAGCCTCCCGAGAACTACTGAGGTGGGCGGTGATGTTCGCACGCCTTGCCTGCAGCCAACCGCAGCTCTCAGAAGGCTCGGATTGCCCTTGGCGCTGCCGGTTTCAGAGGTTGCTCTCTTTAGGCGTTCGCTGAGGACAGCCCTACGCGGATTGGTATTTGGGGGCTTGGACGGGGCAGAGCGCAGGCGCAGTCCGTACGGGTCCTGACTGGCGCAGGCGTAGTGCGTGGCGGTGAAAAGCAACGCGGCCATGGACGATGAGGAGGAAACATACCGGCTCTGGAAGATCCGTAAAACTATCATGCAGGTGAGGAGCGCGTGGGGAGCCTCGGATTAGAGAAGATGGTCAGGGTGGGCCTCACCATGCTCTGTGGGCCGAGCGTGCAGCGTTCGGGGCTCCCTGGAGGTGGGAACGAGCGTGGAGGCTAGCCGGAAACTGGAGGGTCTGTCCCGGGGCAGCGGCGGACAGCTGCCTACGTCGGGGAGGGCAGGGACGGGGTCGCAGCATGCCGAGGCTTCCCGAGGTCCCTGTGAGAGGTCAGGTGTGGCCGGAAGCTGGGGTCGGAAACCTGAAATGTGGGAGAAAGAAGGAACGAGGGTCCTTAGAAACCTCTTCCTCCGCCGCACCCACCGGGCCGTGCGCTTGGTGTTTTCTCCCGGGGTTCGGGGCAGCTGTGACGGGGTCAGAGGGAGCTGGAAGCTGGATGGAGTTGTGTGTGTCCCCCCAGAGTCGGGGCTCTTGCAGCAGATGGTGGAGAAGCGCCCTGACCTCCACCCCCATCTGCTATAATAGCCCGCACAAGTTCACTCCCTGTCCTAAGTGAGGCTAACAGCAGGGTCTGGGCGGCCAGCTTCAGGGCGGCCGTGCAAACAGGCTGGGTGCGTCTGCTCGCGCGCAGGCCCCGGGGGTTCCTAGAGGCCTGGGTGGTTTGGATCGAAGCCATCACCTCCTTGGATTTGGGGCTTGAGGTGGCCAACAGGACAGGAACCCCACTTGACTCCCATGGAGGAATATTGGCAGCGTCTCGCGTGGCCTCTTGGTTGATGCATAGTAGCTGCCCTTCACACGCTTCTCTCATGTTTCCTGCCCACCAGGAACAGACGTAACGGCTTGGCCAGCTGCCTTATGGTGCTGACACATTAACAAGCAAGAGAAAATTAGTGGGCACCCAGAGTGGGGAGGGCGGCGGCCTTGATGAGGAGGAGAAACTGGAAGGGAGAGAGGGACCCAGTTCCTGCCTCCCCATCTGGGAATGCTCTGAGCCCATGGTCTCTGCTTAGGTGGCCCACGTGCTGTCCCGTAGAGTGGCCGTGGGTGCGTCCACTCCACTGCCCCATCAAGTGGCCTGGGGGGTGGTTGCTCAGGCATGCCAGCTCAGTGTGCTTCCCCTCACCCTCCTCTCTCTCTGCAGCTATGTCACGACCGTGGTTACCTGGTGACCCAGGATGAGCTGGACCAGACGCTGGAGGAGTTCAAAGCGCAGTTTGGGGACAAGCCGAGTGAAGGCCGGCCGAGGCGCACAGACCTCACTGTGCTGGTGGCCCACAATGATGACCCCACTGACCAGATGTTCGTCTTCTTTCCAGGTAAGGCCCTGACAGGTGCGCAGCTCCATTCCTGAGCGGGGCCTGAAGGACTCCTTGTCTGGTGGGGTCACAAGCTGAGAGTGCCTGCATAGGACAGCTCCTAGCACCTGTCTGTGCACGCGGCCCTGGTCCTCTGACAGCTGGGAAAGAGCGCTCCCCTGCCCCGGCACAATTCCTGCTCTAGTTTCTCTCATCTGCCCCACTGCCCCGCTGCGCCTGCCCAACAGAGCTTGCACAGAGGCATCCCTCCTGGGCCTCTGCTGTCCTGCTGCCCACCGCCAGGGGTTCCTTTCCAGTTTCCCAGCCCAGCAGCCAGCTCTTCCCCTTCCCTGCAGAGCTCAGCTCCCCTCCTCCTGTGTGCTACCTACGTCTGAGCTGCGCATTCTGCTCTGGGGTGATGGCATGGGGACCATCTGCAGCACTCACGGGGTTCACAGGCACAAAGGCCTTCTGCCAGGCAGCCTAGTGGAGGCCTCTGTCAGAGTCCAGTCTGAACTTGCAGGGGCTCCTGGGCAGCCGCCCAATGTCAGAATGACAAGTAGCTATGCCCTCCCAGCCATCAGAGGTGCCTGGGCTTGGTCCCTGAAAGCTTCAGTGAGAAACCAAGAGGGGCAGAGCACACCTGACACCCACCTGTCTCTCAGCAGAGCTGCTGCTGTGTGAATCTGTGTGTAATCAACGCGGTTTGTCATTGTCATGCAGATACTTTCCAGTTCAGCATTTTTCACTTATACAATCTAGTGAGTCATGTTGAATAGCCCACACCGATCATCGTTGTCAGTGACCGCCTGTCACCACAAAGACTCTTGTGCTTCTTAACAGTGACTCCTCTTTTCCACGGTCTCCCACCCTTAGGCACCATTGGTAGAACTCTTACCTATAAGTTCTCTATAGACACTTTGTCCCAACCCTGGGGAGTTTGGTGTTGTGATTGGAGGTGGCAGCAGAACTGGGGCTGAGGCTTTGGACGGATAGAGACCCGCACAGCCTGGACTGTAAGGGGGATCACAGCATCTGTCTCTTAGTGACTTCGCTGCTTCACTCAGTACAACGTGTATCATGGCACGGGCAGCAGGATATATTTCTCTTGGTGGCTGCGTCGTGTTTCTCGTTATGTTTATTCCACATTGTCGTGGTTGTAGAACTCTTGTGGATCGTGCTGCAGTGGACAGCGGGGTGCCTGTATCTGAAGGCACCGCAGCTTTCTGGTACGGTGACCCATGTTTAACTTTCTGTGGAACCAACCACAGCACCATTGATTTTCCTTTCTGTTTTCTTCTGTTCTTAACCATCCTAGTGGGAATGAAGTGGTCCCTGGCAGTGGTTTGGATTTGAATTCCCCTACAGATGATACTGGGAGAAAGATGAGGCTTTCTGCTCCCGTAAAGATTTACAGTCTTGGAAACCCTGTACAGGGTCGCTATGAGTGGGAACCGACTCCACAGCACTTAACAACAGCAGATGGTACTGAGAACTCCTGCTCGTGTGCTTGTGGGCCAAATTGTCAAGGCCTTTGCTCATACAAGCACTCCCCAGTTAACCAATGTCTGACTTTCAAGAACCAGTCCCCATGAAGCCTCTTACATCAAAACTTTGAAGTTCTCACAGTGTTGTTAGGTGTCATCAAGTTGGTACCATAGGAACTCTGTGCACAACAGTATGAAACACTGCCCAGTACATACAGCGGTTTATAATTATAGTCACTACTTTGCAAAACAGACTCTTGGTGTGGCGCTGCAGGTTAATGCGCTGGACTGCAAGGTCAGTTTGAACAGCAGGATTGGTGGTTCAAGCTCACCAGCTGCTCCTTGGAAACCCTATACAGGGTCGCTAGGAGTCTGACTTGGCGGCATTTCACAACAGCTTTGCAACAGATCAAATGTTTTTAGTGCTGTTGAGTCGGTTGGAATACATAGCAACTCTGTGTAGGGTTTCTGAAGAGTAACTGGTGGGTTTGATCCTGTAACCTTGTGTTGTGGTTAGCAGTCCAGTGCTTAT
The DNA here is from genome assembly GCF_000296735.1 of Chrysochloris asiatica. NCBI lineage: Eukaryota > Metazoa > Chordata > Mammalia > Afrosoricida > Chrysochloridae > Chrysochloris > Chrysochloris asiatica. Next base: position 1,044,290 of record NW_006408927.1, on the reverse strand, counting down.
CCTGCACGCCACCACGGCATTGTTACTCATTATTGTGCCGGGGGTTTTAGGGTATCTGCACGTGTTTGGGAATTGTTTTGTTTTTGTTTTTTGTCACCCTTTCTGTGAATTGAGTGAAGGTTTACAGAGTAGAGTATTAGTTTTACATTCAGCTAATCGTGTACTTTGCTTCATTGCGGGTCTGCAGTCCCCTCCATGTACCAACATTTCCCTGTTTGCTATAACTCTTGCATTCCTCTCTGTGCCCTGCTCCCTTCATCTTTCCTTTGCTAACCTCCCGCTTGTATATTGGCCACCCTGATGCTTATTTACAGGTGTCTACCCTTGAGTCCACGAATCATTCCCACCCCACCATAATCATCATAGATATAGTTTCTTTGATCGAGAAAACTTTTTTTCTTTTTACAACATTGGTCTCATACAACATTTGTTCTTTGTGATTGTCTAATGTCCTCCGGGTTCAACCATGTTGTGAGATGTTTCACAGACTAATCATTATTAGTCACCGTTTTTATAGTATTCCATTGTGTGTATGTACCAAAGATTTTTAACCATTCTTCTGTTGATGGGCATTTAGGCTGTCTCCATTTTGTCTCTTGTAGGCAGCATTGGAGTATCCTGTTTCCTTATCTTTTCTGCTCTTTATGTCTCCTGACATTTAATCCATTTACAGTCAGTGTAATTATTATTAAGTATGCATTGATTAGGGTCATTTTTCTGTGTGCCTCTTTGTGGTGTTGCTGGACTCTTTGTTCCCCGTAATTTTCTCCCAGAGTTCAGTCTGTTTGTGAGTTTTCTTGTCATTTTCATTTCTGTCGTGTAATATTTACTAAAGCTTTCTGGGTTTCTTCTTTTTCTTTTGGTGTGTAGGTGTATTATTTTTCTTTGCAGTTACCCTGTAATTTATTCATTTTTTCCCTCCTTAAAACAGTTTGTTTTATCTTGAAATCTACTTGATTTCCTTGCCATTTGGAAGTTCTGTGTCTACACTACTCCTTTATGCTTTGTAGTTGACTTTATTGTACATTGCTATCTCTGATTACCTGTTTTCAGTCTTGTGGGTTTGTTTTACTGTAAATACTTACATATATGGATTGAGTTCTGGGTCCTTGTCATGTATAGTGATCTCAGATTATTGCCAGCTGTTGTTGGTTCTCAGTCCAAAGAAGACCCTTTCGCATCTCTGTAAAGTTGGTCTGGTCATTACAAACTCCTTTAAGCTCTCTTTATCAGGAAGTGCCCTCATTTTGCATGGTATTTGAGGGGTATCTGATAGTTGGTTGGCAATATTGTCCTTTTAGGGTTTTGTATATGTCTTTCCATTGCTTTCTTGCCTGCGTGGTTTCTACTGAGAAGTCAGAGCTAAGTCTTCTTGGTTCGCCTTTGTAGGTAACTTTTTTTTTCCCCAAGCTGCTCTCAGGATTCTTTCCTTGTCTTCGATTTTAGAAATTTGCTTATGATAGGTCTTGGTGATTTTATTTTAGGATCTCTCCTGTTTAGGCTTCCTTCAGCTTCTTGTATGCTTAGCTTTTATCTTCATGATGTTAGGGGGAGTTTTCTTCCAACAGCTCTTGGAAGAGTCTCTCTGTGCTTGTCTCTGTTGTGGAATTCTGATCACCCATAAATTGTTCTCTTCATAGTGTCCCACATAACTTGCAGGCTTTCTTTGGGTGTTTTTTCTGCCCCCCTCATGCGTGTATCATACTAGCATTGCGAGATTGATCTTCAAGCTCACTAATTCAGGCTTCCAGTTCTTCACATCTACTTGTTAGCCTTTCAGTGTATTGTCCATTTCTGAGGTCTTAGTATCAATCTGGATCTCTAATTGCAGGTTTGGCGTTGTTTTTGTCTGTTTGTTCTTGTAGCGTTTTCCTCGAAATTCTTCGAAAGTTTTTATTGTGTTCTCCTTGCTTTCCTCAATCTCTGAAGTTCTATCAATCCTCTGAAGGAACCTAATTTTCATTCTTTGGAATTCTTTTTCAGTTAGTTCCATTAGCTTCTCTTCCTCAGAAACGTTTTCTGGTTCAGTTTTCTGAATCCAGGCACCAAGGTGGCACATCAAAGCAGTGCAGCCGAATCCTACCTCCCGCTGGCGTGACTCCCAACCACACAGCTCCAAACTCCCAGAGAGTAGAGTCTGCACTGGGGGTGGTCACCAGGAGTGGGGTGGGGGGGAACGGAGAAAAAATTGCATCTTTTCTGTTCCCCCGTGGGACTCTGCTCTGCCAGGCCTCCCTCCACTACCAAAGCTGTCCACAAGCTGGTAGAGCTGTACTGGGTGGGGGCCTTTCACCAGTGTCCAACAAGCCCTCCATCCACCCCATAACCTTGCTTCTGAAGTACGTGCTCCAGAATGTTCATGGGCGTCTGTTTTGTGTCTCACCTGTTTGTTGTGGAGGGTTCGTGTGGTGCGCCTGCATAGTCCTGCATCTTGGTGGAATTTAATGTTTGTATGCCTTTAAAGGAGAGTTGGTTATACAATAAGACCAACACTTGACTGAAGTTAACTACGAACCAAACCTGCCTGTGCCAAGCGAACGTACAAATTCAACTTAGAGACGGACTCAGGGTTGGCACTCACCTGTAATCAGGACCATCTGGGTTTTGTCTTTGTCTTAAGTAGTAAGTTGGGATTCTCAGCATAGCCCGCATGTTGGATCTTTAGCCTTGGAATGCTCAGACATCCCCCCATGTCTGTAGGTTAGGCAGCAGATTTTAACATCCCAGCCCCATGTATCTGCTGAGGGTGCTTTTGGTGTTGGACCTAAGAGTCTGCTGTTGAAACACCAGGCCCTCTGCTGTGGACAGTGTGTGGGTTTAACTGGTACAGTTAGGCACTGGCTGGCTGTGAGTCTCTTGTGTGTTCTTTGCCTTGTGGAAACCCTTGTGTGTACAGAGGCTCTCCCTGGGTGTTGATGGTGTGTATTTCAAGACTCTCAGTTCAACTGTGCTCCTGAGGGCCCCCCTCATCCTCCTGCCCCCCCTGTGATCTCTGAGTTTGGGAGATTCAGCTCTCCTCTAGGATGGGGTGTCAGGCCCCTGGGGGAATCAGCAGACAGCCCCCCATGTGTCGGGAGCTAGCAGCCCCACTCTCATTTTCTACATTGTTTTGCACCCCATGAACCAAGACCCAGGTGGCTGGGGTGGGGATGGGGAGGACTACCAGCCACGTGCTTGAGCCTTTCATCTGCCTCATCCCCAGAGGAGCCCAAAGTGGGCATCAAGACCATCAAGGTGTACTGTCAGCGCATGCAGGAGGAGAACATCACCCGGGCTCTCATTGTGGTGCAGCAGGGCATGACCCCATCAGCCAAGCAGGTGGGCGGGGCCTCTGGGGCGGGGCTTCAGGGCTTGACCTCTCTTTCAGCCAAGCAGGTGGGCGGGGCCTCTGGGGCGGGGCTTCAGGGCTTGACCTCCCCTTCAGCCAAGCAGGTGGGCGGGGCATCTGGGGCGGGGCTTCAGGGCTTGACCTCCCCTCAGCCAAGCAGGGGGGCGGGGCAGCAGGGCTTGACCTCCCCTTCAGCTAAGCAGGTGGGTGGGGCCTCTGGGGGCGGGGCTTCAGGGCTTGACCTCCCCTTCAGCTAAGCAGGTGGGCGGGGCATCTGGGGCGGGGCTTCAGGGCTTGACCTCCCCTCAGCCAAGCAGGGGGGCGGGGCGTCTGGCTCAGGGCTGCAGGTTGCCATGGCCTGAGATAAGGAGGGGCAGGGTGAGGGCAGCAAGCTGCTGGAACAGGAAGTGGTGGCCCGTTTGCGTCAGCCCTGACCGCTTCCCCTCTGGCTGTGCTGCCAAGCACCCGCTCTCACTGGGCGTCTCACTGTTCCGCTCCTGTGCGGTGAGGCGCAGCGGTTTTCACCCAGGCCGCCCCCACTCGCTTTGGGAAAGGGGGGGCCTGAGCCACCCGCTCCCACAGACACAGGGCGGGGCGGTTGTCAGCTTTATGTGGAGGCCCTGGGGGGCTGTTAGAATGCACTCTAAGCGGTACTGTCGCCCCCAGTCTCTGGTCGACATGGCCCCCAAGTACATCCTGGAGCAGTTTCTTCAGCAGGAGTTGCTCATCAACATCACGGAGCACGAGGTGAGCCGCTGGCTGGGTGTTCCTCGGGTGGAGCCTGGGGGTCCCGGTGCTAGAGTGCCGCCTCTACTGTTTGCAGCTGGTTCCCGAGCACGTGGTGATGACCAAGGAGGAGGTGACGGAGCTGCTGGCCCGATAGTATCCTTTGTGCATCCTCCCCATCCCCTCTGCCCGGGGCTTCCACACCCTCCTCGTCCTTCCTCCCCCATTGTGCCCCTTGGAGTTTCCTTGACTGTACCTTCCAGTAAACTCCGGGAGAACCAGCTGCCCAGGATCCAGGCTGGAGACCCAGTGGCGCGGTACTTTGGGATAAAGCGCGGCCAGGTGAGAGCAGCCCCTTCCCAGGACTGAGGTGGCCCATCCGCCCTGAGTCCCACACTGACTGTCCTCCCACAGGTGGTGAAGATCATCCGGCCCAGCGAGACTGCAGGCAGGTACATCACCTACCGGCTGGTGCAGTAGTGACCGTGCCCACAGGTGAAGGCCCTGCTCTCTCTCTATTACCACCACCACCCCGCGATTCACCAGCTGTCAGAGGTGCCCTGGGTCTGACAACGCATTGTAATGCTCCCCCACTTTCACTCCCCCACACTCCCACCCTGTAGAGAAAGGGAGCGCTTGTCCCCTGCAGGGGATGGGACTCGGAGGAGTTTCAGTGTCATGTCCTGAAGGTCTCCTTGGGGAAGACTTGACCTTCCTGTGAACTGGAGCAGTGCTGGGGAGACCCTGCTCAGCTTTGGTGGGCTGCTCTCTCTGCCCGAGGACAGATGTCTCCTAGCCCCATGGTGCAGCGTTAGGCTTTGCTCCCACGGTGGCCCAGCCACCCCGGCCTCCGTCACCTATGAGCTCCCAAGCCGATTCAGCACCTACCCTGCTCTGTGAGACCTTGGGCGACCTCTCAACAGGATGGAGTGTCTTATCTCTGGGTCTTCCTGCGTACAAGGCCATGTTCTTCCCTCCACCCAGCCCCAGAGACGAGGGAGTGTAGGGACAGCACCTTTGGGACACTGCCCAGGACGGAAATGTGACATCCTCCCGACGGCAGACCCCTGAGGCCTAGTGGGCTGTCATTGCTGATAAGACAGGGTCCCCCCAGCTGCCACCAAGGGCACAAACTGGCTCCTCCTGACCATGTGTGTGCTCCCAGCGCAGACTGGGAGACGCTCAGACGCCTTCCCAGCTGAGTTTGTTCTGGATGCTGGGTGTTAAAATTAAAGGTTTTTTCAGTAATTACATCTGTGTTTGAGAAACCTGAGCTGGATAGCAGGGTTACAGCGTGTAGCGCCCTGAGACTGGGGTCTCCTCAGTGCACTTGACTCGTCCCCCCGGTACAGACATGCTCTTGAACTGGACCGTTGCCATGCGTGTCTGCCAGCGCAGCGGCTGGTCACATGCTGTCCGCTTCACTTCCACCCGTCTCCTACGCATAGGCAGCAGCCTTGTGGGGCTCTGGGCCTGCCTTTCTGAAGGGGGATAGACCTGCAGGGCCTCCCACAGCTGGACTTGCCTGAGTCCTTTCCCCCAGCTGCAGCGTGGGGCCTGCTGTGCTCCCAGTGGGCTGGATATACCTTGTTTAGGGTATGGTTTTTCCTCCTACAAGTTTTGTTCTTACTTTCCTTATATTTGAGGTGAAGTTCAATCACAGGAAGTTAACCACCTTGGTTCTGAGCTAGTTCTAGAACACTCTTAGCACCCTTCAGAGAAGCTCAGTTCTGCCCTGACTCCCTGTCTGTGACTTGCCTGTCCTGAGCCTTTCAGACGGGTGTGGGCCATGTGTCCTTTGTTGTTGGACTTCTCCCTGCTTCCGCCACCCACCAGCCTATAGGAGGGCTGCTTTCCTGGTGACACGGGACTCATCCTCATGGGCTGTGTGAGCACCACGTATGGAGTCTTGTTGCTTCTGAGGCCTAGATAGATCTCGGGATGTTGCTGTTAGACAAACCCTGGTGGGGGCGCTGATGCCCAGTTGGACCACCGGATTTGTTGGCTCTTCTGCCTGTCACACATTCTGTCAAGTGTTCCTGTCTTAGTGGACCTCAGCTGCTGTCGTCAGGTCTCAGCTTTGGTGTCACAACAACTGTCACAGCCTTCTGAAAAGGAGCGAGTGTGGCTACATGCCAATACAACTTTATTTTCAGGTAGTGGGCTTTGTTAGCCAGCCCTGGCTGTCTCCTTGTTTTTATTAAACTTTTTATTGTGAATTGAGTGAAGGTTTACAAAGCAGATCATCAGTTTTACATGCATCAAATCATATACTTTGCTTTATTACAATAATTGCATCTCTGTATCACTTAACGTATTTCCCTGTATTAAATGAAACGGTGTGAAGGTTGTGGTTTCTGCTCCCTTCATCATTCCTGTGCTAACCTCCCTCATATATATTGCTCCCTTATCACTCATGTTACCCTGTGTCTACCCTCCAGTCCGTGAATAACTCCCCCCTCCTGATGTGGCGTTGTAGGATCCCTGTGTGAACCATGAGTTTACATTCACCAGCTGCTCCTCAGGAACCCTATACAAGGTCATTATGTGGTGAACCGACTCCACAGCACTTAACAACATGACTGTCATAGAATGTTTCTTTAGATAGAAAACCGTAACTTTTTGCAAGAGTGGTCTCATATAGTATTTGCCCTTTTATGATTGACTCATTTCACTCAGCATGATGTCATTCAGGTTTAGCCATGTCTGGAGGTGTTTTGCGGATTCATCATTACTCCATTGTGTGTATAGGACCTAAGTTTGTTTTCACACTTCTGTTAGTCGTGCTCTCGTGGCTTGTGTGTTACTGTGATGTGGGAAATGCCAGCAGAATCACCCATGAATGGTTTCTAGACTAAAGGGGAACCAGGAAGGAGGAGAGGAGGCCTACTTCTGAAGGGTTAGGCACTGGAAACCTTACGAATAGCAGCAAAACTTTGTCAAATGTAGTGCCGGAAGCTGAACCCCTTAGGTTGGAAGGCGGTCAGAATGCGACTAGGGAAGTCGAGCTGAGTGTAATGACGTGAGTGGAGTAAAGCTTTCAGGACCTTCATTTGCTGACAGGACACAACTCAGAGGAGAAACAGCTGCAAATAGCCATTACGAAGTCTGAATCTAGGAAAAGTGGAAGTTATCAAATCTGAAATGGAACCCATAAAGGTCAGTATCCTAGACATCAGTGAGCTGAAATGGACTAGGATTGGCCATTTAGAGTCCACAGTCATACAGTTTACTGTGCCGAGAACACCAAATTCAAGAGTGGTACAGCATTCATCCCTGAAAAGAACATTACGAGATCTGATCTTGAAGTACGACACTGTATGATAGGGTAATAGCAATACACATACAAGGAAGACCAGTTAATACAACTATTTTTCAAATTTAGGCACCAACCACGAAAGTCAGTGATGAAATTGAATTCTACCAACACTTCCGGAGTCCTAGTGTGGCGCTGTAGGTTAGGGCACTGGACTGCAAAGTCAGTTGGCACCACAAACTGTTGGAACCAAGTCGACAACACTTAATGACAACATTTTCGGATTGATAGTGATCAAACATACAGTCGAGATGTATTGTTTCCTGGCAACTGGAATGCAAAGTTGGATCCAAAGAGTAAGGAAGAGTTGTTGGAAAATGACCTTGGTGATAAAAACAATGCTGCCATCCCTTGATAGAATTTTGCAAGACCAGTGACTTCATTGCAAATTCCTTTTTTAAACAACATAAAAGACAACTCCATAAACACGTGGACCTCACCAGGTGGAATACATAGAAACTAAAGACTGGGAAAGCCTTATAGCCACCAAAACCTGGAAAGGTGCAGACTGTGAACAGACCGACCATCAGACGCTCAGGTGCAAGTCCAGGCTGATGTTGAAGAAACGTTCAAAGTCAACAAGAGCCACGATGTGATCTTGAGTCTGTCCCACCCGGATTTAGAGACCAACTCAAGAATAGACTTGATCCCCATCCAGAACCTTCCGAGTTGGGACATTCACCCTTGAAAAGCCATGCAAACCAACCCAGAACTGCTGGGGAACAAGATTCTCATTGAAAAAAGACCAAAAAGTAAGATGTTTATTGAATTTCAAGCAAGCTGTTTGCACTGGGGGCATCGAGGCAAGAAAAGTGATCCCGTCAGCAAAAGTCCCCTTCTAGGACTAAAAGGGAACATGCTCGCTTGTTGGTAACCACCTGGGTCTACTGAGTAGAAGTGAGAGAAAGGCAGCAGTGAAGACATGGGCTGAGTTTGGCCATGTTCCATTGACACCCGTTGACATGGAAATGAGAGAAGAGGAAGGCCTGGATGGTCTGAAGTTAAGGGAGATGTTTGTGAATTACTGAGCCCATGGGCACTGGAAATGAAGCAGCCAGCTGGTCTAAACTGCAGGGAGGTGTACATGAACTATCAAACTTGCAGTTAGTACCAATTTGACGTAGCTTAGATGGCTAGATGACCAGATGAAGATGTTTGATACTATGAGTGAGTATAAATTGCTGCAATTGAATGAACTGGATTTTTGCTTATGGATGCAGTTGCTCAAAATTCCTAGTGAAATGGAAGAATTCTTCATATCAAGGAATGACCTTGTTTCCTCAGTGTTGTAGGTTGGTAGGGACAGGAGGCAGCTTAAACATATCAAATATGGGGTGGGTGCTATAAAGGCATGAAGTGGCTGGCTTACAAGCTTTCGTGACTGGTTTCAGAATGAGAGGGGTAAGGTAGAATCCTTACTGAATAGTTTCCCTCTTTTCCAGATGGGTCTGGTGAGGAGGGTTGGGGAATGATGGCAATAGGATTTATGATTGTTAGCAAGATTAATTGTGTGAGTGATTGTTAGGATTAATTATGATTGTCACAACTGTAGTTGTAGAAGATGTAACTAAAAGGGTGGAGCAGCTAATCTTCCATTTCAGGACCATCAAGAAGGAAGACCATGAGCGGAGCTTGAGATCCCTACGTAAGAAAGCAGAGACAGTGGCATGGAGAGACAGCAGCTGTATGCACTAGACTCTGGGACTGAGAATAGGGTTGTGTGCCTGCAGGCGGGAGGTTGGTTGTAGACTGTGTCCTTTAGATATTTAAATGAATATATATTTTTTGTTTTATATGGATAAAATATTTTTGCTTAGTTCATTTGTGGACTATAAGATATAAATGTGGATCCACAGGGAGGAAGTAAATTGTTGTAGGGAGGGGATTGTAATCATTGAGCTGACACAAGATTAAAATTTGTTGACTATAAAGCTGATGCCACAATAAAAAGTTAAAAACAAAAACATTTCATGCATTAGACTAAAAGACCTAAAACCAGAAGAAAGCAAAAGGTCATTAAGAAGACAAAGACCAAAATGGATGTCAGAAGAGACTATGAAACTTGCTCTCCAGCGTAGAGATACTAAATAAAGCAAATGGAGGAAATGAGAACATTTCAAAGGGCAGCTTGAAAAATCAAAGTCAAGTATGATAAAATTTGCAAGAGCTGGAGTTAAAAAATCAAAAGGGAAGAACATGCTCAGCAATTTTCAAGTTGAAAAAAAAAAAATTCAAGCCTTGTCATAGTGAGGATTCTATGGAAAAATGTTGAATGATGCAGAAAGCATCAAATGAAGATGGAAGGAGTGGAGTGTACAGTCAGTGTAACAAATAGATATGGATGCTGTTCATTTCAGGAGGTAGCATATGACAGATATTGTAGTCAAGTGTGTATCCTACAGATTCAATGTGGTACTAAAGGAAAGTTGAGTTGGTTTAAGCTCATAGTAACCCTGTATTGTTTCCTAAGAGCAGCTGGTGAGTTTGAACTGCTGACGTTACCATTCAAACTGAGGTTGTGGTCAAGTGTGTGTCCTACAGATTCGATCTGTAGGGTGAGAAAGTAATCCGAGCGGCTGGAGTAGATGAAGAAGCACGTGGCATTAGGATGAAAGGAATATTCATTAACAACCTGCGATATACGGATGATACAACCTTGCTTGCTGAAAGTGAAGAGGACTTAAATTACTTACTGATGAAGATCAAAGCCCACAGCCTTCAGTATGCGTTGTAACATCATAATAAATGCTGAAAAAAGTTGAATTGGTCAAGAACTTTATTTTGCTTGTATCTACAGTCGGCACTCATGCATGCTTCTGTTGTTAGATGCCATCTGTACCAACTCATAGTGACGCTGTGCACTACAGAAAGAAACACTGCCCGGTCGTGGACCAACCTCACCGTCGTTGCTACATTTGAGCCCATTGATACTGCAACTGTGCCACTCAGTCTCACTGGGGGTCTTCCTCTTTGTCTCTGACCCTCCACCTTACCAAAAATGATAGTCTTCTCCAGTGACTGGTCCCTCTTGATAATATGTCTGAAGTGTGAGAGACGAAGTCTGGCCATCCTGGCTTCCAAGGAGCACTCTGGCTGCACTTCTTCCAACACAGATCTGTTGGTTCTTTTGGCAGCTCATGGCACTTTCAAAATTCTCTTCCAACACCATAACTCAAAAGCATCAATTCTTCTACGTCATCCTTAGTCACTGTCCAGCTCGCATGCAGATGAGGTTATTGAAAATACCAAGGCTTGGGTCAGGTGCACCTTAGTCCTCAAACTGACATCTTTGCTCTTCAACACTTTTAAAAGGTCTTGTGCAGCAGATTTGCCTAATGTAATATGTCGTTTGATTTTTTGACTGCTGCTTCCATGAGTGTTAATAGTTGCCCCAAGAAGAATGAAGTCCTTGACAACTTCAAACTTTTCTCCGTTGATAATGTTGTTTATTAGTCCAGTGGTGAGGATTTTTGTTTTCTTTATATTGAGACTGTGCTCTTTGATCGTCATCAGTAAGTATTTTAAGTCTTTTTCACTTTCAGTAAGCAAGGTTGTATCATCTGCATATCACAGGTTGTTAACGAGTCACGAGTCTTCCTCCAATCCTGATTGCCACATTTTTCTTCATAGAACTCAGCTTCTCTTATTATTTGCTCAGCATACAGGTTGAACAGGTATGGTGAAAGAATACAACCCTGTCTCACATCTTTCTTAATTTTAAACCATGCACTGTTCCCATGTTCTGTTCAAACAACTGCCTCTTGGTCCAGGTACAGATTTCTCATGTGCACAATTAAGTGTTCTAGAATACTCATGGCTTTACAATGTTGTCCATAGCTTGTCATGATCCACACAATCAAAGCCTTTGCATAGTCAATAAAGCACAGGTAAACATCTTTCCGGCATTCTCAGCTTTCAGCCAAGATCCATTGGCCATCAGCAATGATATCCCTCGTTCCACATCCTCTTCTGAATCCAGCTTGAACCGCTGGAAGTTCTCTGTCAATGTATGCTTGCATCCGTTTCTGTATTACTTTTAGTAAAACTTTACTCGCATGGAATATCAAAGATATCATCTGATGATTTCTGCATACCCTTGGGTCACCTCTCTTTGGAATGGGCACAAATACAGATCTCTTCCAATCAGTTGGCCAGATAGTCGTCTTCCAAATTTCTTGGCAGAGATGAGTGAGTGCCTCCTGTGCCGCCTCACTTTCTTGAAAGATTTCAATTTTTATTCCATCAATTCCTGGTGCCTTGTTCTTTGCCACTTCTTTCAATGCACTTTGGACTTCCTCCCTGAGTATAATTGGCTCTTGATCATATGGTACCTCTTGAAATGGTTGAACATTAACCATTTCCTTTTGGTACAGTGACTCTGTGTATTCCTTCTATCTTCTTTTGATGTTTATGCATCATTCAATTTCCCCAGAGAATCCTTCAGTAACATGTTATTGTTGTCTATAGCTTGTCAGAATTCACACAATCTAAAGCCCCTTTGTACTCAATAGAGCACGGGTAAACATCTCTCTGGTAGTCGCCACTTTCCTCCAAGCTCCATGTGATGTCAGCACTGATATCCCTCATCTCAAGTCCTCTTCTGAGTCCACCTTGAACCTCTGGAAATTCTCTGTCACTGTATGCTTGTAGCCATTTTTGTGTCATCTTTAGCAAAATTTTACTTGCATGAGATATTAATGATATTGTCCAATGATTTTGGCATTCCGTTGGGTCACCTCTCTTTGGAATGAACACAAATATGGATCTCTTCCAGTCAGTTGTCCAGGTAGTTTTCTTCCAGATGTCTTGGCATAGATGAGTGAGTGCCTCCAGTGCTGCATCAGTTTGTTGAAAGATTTCAACTTGCATTTCATCAATTCCCAGAACCTTTTTCTTTACCAATGCCTTCTGTGCACCTTGGACTTCTTCCTTCGGTTTCATTACCTGTTGATCATATGCTACCTTTTGAAATGGTTGAACATCAACCATTTATTTTTGATACAGTCTAAGCTTTCAGACAAAGAGTAGGAAGGAGAGAAGGACCAAATATTTAGTCGCTGAAACCCATATAGAGTGGAACACTGTCAGCACCAAAGTACTGAAACATGATGAAGCGCACCAGAATATTGTCAGATATAGTGTATTCCTTCCATCGTCTTTTGATGCCAATCATTTAGTAGTTTCCACAGAGAGCCCCTCAGCTTTTCAAGCCAAGGCTTGAATTTTCTCATCTTGACAAACACTGAGCATGTTCTTCCCTTTGGGTTTTCTAATTCTGGGTCTTTGCACATTTCATTATAGTATTTGGCTTTGTCTTCTTGAGCTGCCCTTTGATATTTTCTATTTTACCTCCTGTCTTACATTTTCTTTAGCATCTCTACACTGCAAAAGAAGTTTCAGTCATTTCAGACATCTATTTTGGTCTTTTCCTTCTCGTCTTCTTCATGACCTTTTAATTTCTTCCTGTCTGATGGTCTTGATTTCATACCACAACTGTTTGTTTTCTTCTTCAAGTTTTATTGTGAATTGAGTGATAGTTTATATGTGAGAACATTGGTTTTACACTCATTGTATTTTGTTTCATTGCAACGTTTACAATCCCCTCCATGCATCATCATTCAAAAGTATTTGCTTCTATTCCCTCTGGGTGTTGGTTTTTTTTTACACTCAGGAACATATCATTTAAACAACCAAAGGGCATATTCTGCAAGCCTGCTTCCTGGCTGCCAGCACACAGCTTCTCTTTCCCTAAGTTTAGAGTCCTCAGCTGCTCTGTCTTTCCATGTCCTCATATCTGCCTCCATCTCTGGTGTTCTGCTTCTCTGGATAGGGTCCCACATTCTGCTCGTGCTCTTCTCTCTTGATGGTTCTAAGGCCCTCAGTTACTGGACTGTAAGATTAACTACTCCTCTCTTTTTGTTACACAACTTCTGCCTTTACAGTTGTGACAGTCTCAATTAGTAATGATAACAGTTATTCACTATTGAATCATAAGAATCATCTCCATCTCCTTTCACCAGACCCATCTAGACAAGATGAAAACTATTCAGTAGGGATTCTACCTTCCCCCACACCCTCTGAAACGAAACTCCCTCTTGAAAACTTGTAAGCCAGTCACTTCATGCCTTTATTGTTCCTCCGCCCCTCGCCTCTCCAGTTTTAGGTAGCCAATGTCTAAGTTGCCTATCCTGTCAACCCTGTCTACAAAGGGGATAGGATTGAGCCTTGATGTGAAGGTTCCTTCTCTCTCAGTTGGTATTTTGAGCTACTACATAAGTATAGGTCAAGTTCCTCAAATGACATGTCATACCACAACTCTTACGGTCTTTGGTTTTTAAGTGTCAAATGACATGTATACCGCAACTCTTACGGTCTTTGGGCTTTAAGTATCAAATGCACCAATCTGTTCTTCAGAGGATCTCTAAATTCAGGTGGGATATGTTCAAGGTCATATTTTGGCTCCTGTGGAATTGTTTTAAAGTTCAGCTCCTGCTGAACTTGCACAAGAGCAGTTGATGATCTGCTCCACAGTCTGCCTCTGGCCTTGTTTTGGCTGATGATACTGAGCTTTTCCACCTTCTCTTTCCACAGACGTCAATTTGATTTCTTTGTATTTCATCTGGTGAGGTCCATGTGTATAATTGTCTTTTATGCTGTTTAGAAATGGTATTTGCAATGAAGAAATCATTGGTCTTGCAAAATTCTGTCATGTGATCTCTAGCATCATTTCTATCACCAAGGCCATAGTTTCCAACTATGCATTCCAATCACCAGTAATGATCAGTACATCTTGATTGCCTTTTTGATCAATTTGACTGAAGAAGTTCGTAGAATTCAATTTAATCATTACTGGCTTTATGGTTGGTGCATATACTTGAATATTAATATGTCTTCCTTGTAGGCGTATGGATATTATCCTATCACAGACAATGTTGAACCTCATGACTGCTCTTGAAATGTTCTTTTTGATGATGAATGCAACATCATTCCCCTTCAATTTGTCATTCCCGGTATAGTGATTGTCAGATCCCAAATGGTCCATACCAGTCCATTTCAGCTAACTAATGCCTAGGATATTGATGTTTATGTGTTCCACCTCATTTTTGACAATTTACAATTTTCCTATGTCCAGACTTTGTATGTTCCATGTTCTGGTTATTAATGGATGTTTACAGCTATGTCTTCATTTTGAGTTGTGCCCCATCAACAAATGAAGATCCCGAAGATTTTACTCCTTTTGTGTTACTATGGTCAGCTGTGCTTGGAGAAGGTAGTTCTGCCCCAGTCGTATTTTGAGTGCCTTCCACCCTTCCAGTGCTATATATAACAGCATTCCGGGGCTCTTCATTGTAGTTCAGTATTCAGTATTCTGCTGTGGACAGTGTTCCACTGCTATTCATAAGGTTTTCAGTGACTAAATATTCAGAAGTAGTCAGTCTCACCTTTCTGGCAATGCTGCCTCCGTCTGTCTTTGTCTGAAAGCTCAGCTGAAACCTGTCCACCATGGGTAACCCTGCCAGTGTTTAAAATACTAGTGGCATAGCTTTCAGAATCACAGCCACACAAGCCACCACAGTGTGACAAACAGAGAGGCATGGTGGGTATTACTTTAAGTACTTGTATATCTGGATTCAGTTCTGGGTGGTGATGTCGTGTATGTTCATCTTGGGTTGTTGTCTGCTGTGGTTGCTTCTCAGTTCAGAGAACACCCTTTAGTAGTAATTGTTGTAAAGTTGGTCTGGCTATTAAAAATCTCTTTATTTTCTGTTTACCAGGAAATGTCCTTATTTCACCATCATATTTGAACGACAGCTTTGCAGGGGGTGTGATATTTGCTTGGCAGATGTTTTCTTTCAGAGTTTTGTGTATATCACTCCATTGCCTTCTCACCTGCATGGCTTCTGCTGAGAAATCAGAGTTTAGTCTCTGAGTTTTTCTCCGTAGGTAACTTCTCATTTTCTCCAAGCTGCTCTCATTGTTTCCCAGGAGTTTGGTTTTGGAAAGTATGATTATGGTATGTCTTGGTGAATTTGGGGGAGTCTATCCTGTTTGGGGTTTGCTCAGGTTATCTTTTCATCTTTCATGATGTTAGGACGTTTTCTTTCAGCAACTCTGATAATTTTCTCTCTGCTTTTTGTCTCTTCCTGTTCTGGAATTCCAACTACCCCTAAGTTATTCCTCTTCATGGTGTCCCATGTAAATCTCAGGCTTTATTCACATTTTCTCATTTTTTTCTTGGACTTTTCTTCTAGCTTACTAGTATTGAGAGATCATCTTCAAACTCACTAACACGAGTATCCGTTCACTCCTACTCCTTTATACTTTCAGAGTATTGTCCTAAAGTTTTCCTATATATTCCTTGCTTTCCTTGATCTTTCTGTCAGTTCATTGAAGGTACCTAAATAGCATTCCTTTGAATTCTTTTACAGTTAGTCCCATTACTGTTTCTCCCATAGAAACGTTTTCTGGCTCTGCATATTGGTCTTTTGTTTGAGCCATTCTCTTTTGTTTCTTCATGTGAACTAAGTTTGTTTTCTCTGGGATATTGTGGTGGTGTAGATGAGGGTGAGGGGCAGTCCCAACTCTGTTAATCAAGCGGAGTGTGGGGAGCAAGATGCAATCCCACCTTTTCTGTCACCTGTGTGCGTCTACGCCATTAGACCACCAAAGCTTCTTTCCCAAGTTTACTATGGCCACACTGCATCTGACCAACAGTCTGTCTCCTTCGATTGCCCATGCTCAGCTTCTCCTAGTAGGAACATGTCCCATCTCTGTAGACTTTCCTCTGAAGCTCAGGTTCCAGGCTTGTCCCTTGTCAGCTTCATTTGGTTCCCCATATCTTTGCTGTAGCGGGTCTGTGGAGCAGGTCTGCCGAGTGCACTGTCATGTGGACATCGGTGGTCTCCTTTGCTCACTGCTCTTGGGAGGGCAAGGCAAGGTACCCCCTCAGGGGCAGCTGCAACACTGCAGCCATTTGTTCCTGGCATACTGGGCCCATCAAGTTGGGTGTGCGTTTGGTGTGATTCCAAGTGACGTATGTGGAGGTCTTTCTGCTGATGGAACCTGGCAGGCCGCAGTGGCAGACCCTCTCCTGGTCGGAACTTTGCCTCTAGGTGTGTGGGAGAGCAGGCCATGCTGGTAACGCTACCTCAGTGACAGGAATTGTCCTCTCCCCTACCCAGACTCCACTGTCCGTCCTGTCTGTTCCATTTGACTCTGTGGCCACCACCTGGGGAAGTTTTTTCAACTTAAAACTAAGTCACCTCCCAGTCACCTCACCACACCTCTGACGGTCAGTGGCCACCTGGGGCTAGCGGCTGCGATGTTTTGGAGATTGTTTCTGTCATCTGGAATGTTCTACTGGGCAGCACTGAGTGAGAAGTGTACATGAAGTGTGTGTGAGGTCAGAATGTTTGCACAGCCTGGTGGTGGGCCCTCTTCACCACCTGTGTTTATGTCCCACCCAGACTGAACTTCCGGAGAAGAGAGACTCAGCCTAAAGCTTTATTGTAAGCAGTGCAGACAGGAGTGGGCAGTGTTTGGTTCTGTCGAACACAGGGTCGTCATGGGTCAGAACTGGTACAGCAGCACCCAACAACAGAGGTGCAGCTCAGCGAACCACCTCAGGCCCCATGGGAGGTGCCACCATATCCCCAAAGCAGGTGTACTGGAAAAGTCCTGAAGCCAGTATCCAGCCAACAAAGCCCAGCCCCCACCTCCTGGGCTCCCAGGGACACAGCCAAGGCTCCGCCGAGGCCGGCCGCCTCAAAGCTCAGGCAAGCTCAGGCCACTGCTCCTGGTGGGTGCCCACGGACATGCAGCCCCACATGGAGTCTCGTAGCAGGCAGTAT
Organism: Chrysochloris asiatica; assembly: GCF_000296735.1. Taxonomy (NCBI): domain Eukaryota; kingdom Metazoa; phylum Chordata; class Mammalia; order Afrosoricida; family Chrysochloridae; genus Chrysochloris; species Chrysochloris asiatica. The sequence goes on along the minus strand of NW_006408927.1, from coordinate 1,027,069 downwards.
GACGCTCGTCACATTGTTGCACTGGTTGGTGTTGTATGCCGAAAGTGGCTGGGCTGGCTCTTCCTCAGCCCCGTCCCCACACGCCCCCAGCTTCTCCTCACTGCTGCTGTGCGTCCCCTCCTCCAGGCTCCCGTCCTTCTCCAGGAAGCTCAGGCGGTGAAGGGAAGTGGCCCCTGCCGAAGACTGCAAGTCTGAGGTGTCCTCCAGCTCCGAGTCTGAGTCGTTAGATAGCAGGTGGGACCCTGAGGAAGTCCCGAGAGAGTCAGAAGAGAGATACAGGGGCGTTCCCGAAGTTCAAATAGAATGAAAAGGTTACGGAAGTGTTCTGATGCTCCCTTGTCCAGGAATGGAAAGAAACGGGCAGACACAGACGACTGGAGAGACTGAAGGAAACTGAGGGTAGGGCCCACACTCACCCCCCACTCACCTTGGGACCCATCCTCCTGCGGGGTCTCAGCTCCCACCTCGCCTGCCTCCAGGAAGTGCACCTGCGCCACCTGGTCCTGCAGGGTGAGTGGGGTCAGAGAGGCCAGGTCCCAGCCCCGCCCACACTCCAGAAGATCCCGAGCAAGGAAGGTAGACTGGGCAGCTACCCCCTCATCCTAGAACTTGTTCAACAAAAGCAGAATGTTCCAGTCTAGGCCCAGACAGGAGCACTGGGGGGCAGCCCACCGGGGAGCCTGCCCCTGACAGGACACCAGGAGAAACGGGGAGGGTTGGGAAAGGCCAGGGCCGAGCACTGTCGGAGACAAGCAGAACATCTCTCCGGAGAACGGTACTGTGCACGTTCTGGCTCGAAGAAACCGTGAGTGGGACAAGATGAGGCCTTGCTGAGCTAGGGTGCGCCTAGTCCTGACTGAGAGGTGCCTCTATTCATCAGAACAAGAGGCACACAGGGCAGATGGCCACCCGGATCGCGGGCTTCTGATACCCAGACTGAGAGGAAACCCTCCAGCTGTGGGACTCCATCACCATGGTCCCAGGACACTCGGGGACCAACGAACCAAGGGGGTCCTCCCAGAGGAGGGACCTAAATCACCTCAGATTCCAACCTGGGTGGAGAGAGAGTTCAGACAGTGTGCCCGAACCCGGCCTTCCAAAGGCCCTCGTCTGCCCTCCTGCCTCAAGTTCCCCACCTATCTGGTGTGGACAGCCCCGGGACACTCCCACCGATTAAGTGAAACCCCAGGTCAGGTGGAAGGTGAGCTCATGCAGGGCCTTGGGGTGGAAAGAGGAAGGGGGTCGGCCCTGGCTGGGGGCCTTCCCGCCCCCCAGTTCCCGCCTGTGGTTCCTTGTGTCCGTCTACGTTCTACCTGCGCTGCAGGTGCCTCCTGAGACTCATCCTCAAAGACCAGGGCATAGTGCGAGATGAGGGTCTCGACAATGCGCGCCTGGTGGGGGTAGTCCACCAGAGACGAGAGCGACACGGTAGCCTCGGTGGGTCGCGGGCGTAGCAGCGTGGGCCCGAACACGATGCCCAGGTTCCCCGGCGTCATTTTGTTGGCTTGTTCCACCTGCACAATTCTGGGGGAGGGTGGTGGACTGAGCGGTGCCCACGGACCTGGCTCCCCCCTACCCACTGGTGGCTCTGCAGCGTGGCCCCGGGGCCCTCACCTGCACAGGTGCCGTAGCAGGTACTGCAGCGTGGCCCTGTTCTCCGGGGGCAGTTCTCGCAACAGCTCCCGCAGCCGGCAGGCCATGGCCAGGACCGCCGCCTCATTCCCAACGCTATCGGGCCGGCCCCGGGACGCTGCCTTGGCCTCGGCCTCAGCCTTCAGGCTGTCCTTGGCCAGCCCCACGAGCTCGTGGTACAGGCGGAAGGAGAGGAGCGGTTCAGGCAGCTGAGGATGTAGTGACCTGTGTCAGGGGCCCAGCGAGCAGAGGCCCCGCCCACCCATCTGTGCCACACCCCCACCATGCCTCCTCTGCACCCCAGGCCGGCCCCGCATGGCGCTCACCTGGCGCAGATAGAGTTTGAGCACATTGCTGATGTCGTGGGGCGAGGCCTGTGACAATTCCACCAGCTCCTGACCGTTCTCAAACGCTTGGCACAGCTTCTCCACGCGTGTCTTGACCCCATTGACCCGGTAGATGCCCTGGGGTATGGGTGGGGCGCCATCAGCCTCCGCCCTCTGCCCTGCTTCCAGTCCCGTCCCTGCCGGTCCCCACCGCCCCCCATCCGTACTGCGAGGTCACCTTGGTACTCAGCGCCCTTCGCTCGATCTCGTCCACACATTTCTTTATGACAAAGGGCACACCGTCTGCTGTGCTGCGGGCCGCCCGCCCAAAGTCCTGGCCGAACAGCTGCAGCCGGCCCTGGAGCTTTTTGCCGCCACACTGGATGGCCAGCGTCTCCAGGCACTTCTTGTGACAGGCCAGGCAACACTGCGGGGACACGGGGACGCTCTGCAAACCCTCAGGCTGGGCAGCTGGACGCCCCTCTCCTGAAGAACCACACCGACACCCTTGTGCGGCGCCCCCCACACCCCGCCATCAGACCACCTCCCCTGAAGTTCCCCACGCCCACCTTCTCGCACTCAGCGCCCTGAAAGTACACGTAACTGTTGCACTCGCGGCACTTGGCGGGCGTACGCAGCTTGCGCAGGTGATGGGTCCGAGCGGCCTTCGACAGTCCGACGTTGCGGAAGGGCCCACTGGGCACAGCCACGGGCAGCGTGGGGGCCATGCCTTCGAGGTCACCTGGAGCAAGGGGAAGTGGGCAGGAGGTCAGCGTGTCCTGAGGCCAGGCTCCTGGGTCCCCAAGGCAAGGCAGAGCTGTGGCCAACTCCTCATCCTCTTCCCTGGGCAGTATCCCTACCCTGCTCGAAGGCTGATGTCCCCGGGCCGCTTTCCTGGTCCAGCTCTTCGCTGGATGACATGGTACCACTGGATGAGGTCTGCTCGAACTTCTTGAAGTCCCCTGAGCAGGTAACAGGGCATCAGCTCTCTCCATCCCGCACACACCTGTCTCTGTACCCCTACTGTGCCCCAAACAGCCCTCACCTGAGGGATCCAGGCCACTGTCTGAGTCGGACACCGAGGTGGGCCAGGACTTGTGCACCTGGTGTCCACGCCCACCTGGGGGTACATATCTCTGTGAGGGGCAGCGAGAGGCAACACCCATTCCCCCCCTCCCTATCCCCATCCTGCCTAGCACTCACCCCGCTGCTGCTCCTTGGCCAGCACCCCTTCCTCAGGCGCACCAGCATCCACGCCTGCCACATCACTGACGTTGAAGCTGCCCTTGCGCGCGCGCATCTCTGGGGACCTGAACGTACACCAGTGATGGACTGTGGTGGACAGCCTCACAACCAGCCCTTAGAGGTGGGAAGTCGGCTCCCTGCATGACTGAATCATGTTCCCCAAAACGGTATGTCAAGTCCTGGCCCCAATGCCTGGACCCGGGCACGTGGCTGGAAATAAGGGTCTCTAGATGTTATTGTTAGTTCTATGATGGGAGCAGGGCGAGCCCGAAGCCAATGACTGGGGTACACAGAAGAGAGGGTCAGACAAATCAAGGCAGCAGGAAGACGCCATGGACTGGTGTAGCCACAAGCCAAGGGTCACCTGGGGTCCCCAAAAAGCTGGAAGAGCCCAGGAAGGACCTCCCTTAGACCGTTTGGAGCGATTGCAGCCCCGTGGACACTCAGAATTCAGCCCCCGGCCTCCCGAACACGGAGAGCACGCTCCTATTCCTTAAAGGCCCAGCTGCAGCGAGGCTCTGGCGGCCCGGGACCCTCTCCCTGGGGGCGGGGGCAGGGGCCGGGTACCAGGAGTTGGAGGAGACGTGGGGTTCAAAGTCGTAGTGCACATCGGGCTCCTCGCCACGCTGCAGTTGGCGCACATGGGACGCGTATTGCTGGCCCGGGTCGTACAACTTGCTGCTCTCAGACAGCATGTGGAAGTTGACTGGCAGTTGCGCCGTGTGCGCATGCATCAACTCAAAGAAGGTGATGGTAGCCTGCAGGTCATTCATGGTCAGGGGGTGGGCCTGGTGGGGCGTGGTCAGGGGCACCCGAGCTGACCCGCCCCCTGAAGCCAGTGGCACCCACCGACTTGATGGTCTGGTCGCTCTGTCGCACGACCTCTTGCAGCTGCCGCAGCGCCGTCACCTTAGTGTCCTCCAACTCTTGCTTCTGCGTCTTGGCATCAGCCACCCACGTGCGGTATGTGGCCATGGCCTCCTCTGCCTGTTGGAGACCAGGCCACACAGCGCCTCAGCCAGGCCCATCTGGGAACCTCAGTGCTGAGCCAGGTAGGAAGGAGGGTGTGGGTTGGTGCCCCCCCCACCAAAAAAACACGTGTGCCAGAACCTCATAAGGTCAATTAGAACAAGGCTGAGTGGACAAGGGTCCAGGAGGGTTGGGCCAGTGACTCCAAGATGGTGGGGATTTCAGCTGTCACGTGAATAAGTGTGGAGGGGGTGGGAATGGAGCTACGTGAAGTGATGGAGGGACTTGAGGGAAGAGTCAGGACAGAGGGGACAGCAAGTGCAAAAGCAGGGACTGTGGGGGAAACTGTACCCAAAATGGACCTTGTTTAAAAAGGGTCTCTGCACATGTCATCAGATGGCGGCATCCTGGAGCAAGTGCGCCTACCCCAGTGATCAGTGCCCAAAGAACAGAAAAACACACATGCTGGCGAGGATGTGGAGAGACTGGGACCCTCCTCCACTGCTGGTGGGACTGGCCAAATGGTGTGACCACTGTGGAAAACACTATGAGCTGCCTCACAAAAGCTGAAAATAACAACACCATATGGAGTCCTGGTGTGGTGCTGTGGGGTAATGCGCCAGACTGCAAAGTGGTTTGAATTGCGAGGTTGGTGGTTCTTTTCACCAGCTGCTCTTCAGGAACCCTATAGAGGGTCGCTATGGGTTGGAATCGACTTGACATCACTTAACAACAACTTGACATTCACCAAGAATCCCTCTACTTGGTATATATCCTAGAGAAATAAGAGCCATGACAAATAGATACATGCCCACCCTTGTTTACCCCAGCGCTGTTCGCAGTAGCAACCGAAATGGCCGTTACAAACAACAGGATGAACAAAGTGCAGTTCATACACACAGCGGGACCCTTCGCCACAGTGCAGAACACCTGGTTATGGATTGGATCAACCTAGAAGTCATTATGCTGAGTGAAACGAGTCAGTTACCAAAGGACAAATATTGTATAAGATCACAATTGTAAAAAGACAACCCCCAAAAGTTTACACAATGAAAAAGACCATTCTTTGATGGTTACCAGAGAGGGGAGGGGAGGTAGTTGTTAAGTCGGTTCTGACTTTGTGGTTAGCAGTCCAGTGCTAATCCTACAGCACCACACCAGGAGTCCAGTGAAAGATACAATTCTTTAATGGGTCCCAGGGCAGGGAGGGGAGGGGAGAGTATACAGTGTGCATTTGAGTAAACGAGAAAGGAAAGAAACAAAAAAACACAAGGGATGCAAAAACGGAGCAGACAGCTTGTGAGGGCAGAGGCAGATAGGGAGTGAGGTGGTCACAAGCCCACCTGAGGACAGAGAAGCTGGAAGAAACAAGGAAGGTCCTTCCCCTAGAGCAGAGGTGTGGAACATCTGGCCTGTGGGCCACATAAGGCCCACAGAGTGATTTGCTCTGGCCCTTCCAAGCAACCAGAGTTCCAGCCATCACATCATAGCAGACTCATTTTTAAGTTGATCATTTTGTCTGAGTTAAGTGCTGTGGAGTCGGTTCCAACTCATAGCGAGCCTGTATAGGGCTTCCGAAGCTGTCAATCTACGGGAACAGGAAGCATCATCTTTCTCTCATAGAACCACTAGTGGTTTCAAACTGCTGACCGTGAGATTAGCAGCCCGACTTGTAACCACTTTGCTACCAGAGCGCCTTAATTTTGTATAGTCCACAAATCATGTTATAAATATCCAAATGGCCCTTGGCAGAAAGAATGTTCCCCACTGCTGCCTTAGAGCCTCTGGATTCCGACTTCTGGTTTCCAGACTGAGAATAAGGCTGTGTTTGCAGCTGTGTGTGCAGAAGGCCTTGCTTCATGGCCCCAAGACCCGCACCCCCGCACTCACCTTGTTCTTGGCCTCCTCCTCTAGCCGCCGCCGTTTGTCTAGGTTCTTGGAGGCAGCTCCACCAGCCCCTGGCCCGCTGCTCGTCTGCTCCTCCTCGGCCTTGGCCACCAGCAGGCGCGCCTTGTCGTGGTCCTCACAGCGCTGCATGTAGCTCTGCTTGGCCTTGCGAAGGTTGGCCTCAGCGTCTTGCTGCAGGGCCCGAGGGAGGGGTCAGGTCAGAGTTGACCTCCATACCAAACAGACAGACACCAAGCATGGGTCCTCCACCACCCACCTCCCTCCCACTGAGACCCCACAGCCCAGCAACAAGGTGATGCCCAGGATGGGGTCCAGGGGCTTGCGGCCAGACAGGTCCATGGTACAGCCCAGGAGACTGAGGCCTGGCTGAGCTCTGGGCCGTCCCTCCACCCACCTGGCCCCTTTCTCCTCCATTTCAGAGGGTACCAGCTACCCACTGGGAGTCAAGCATCCTTGGGGTCAGCAGGGAGAGTTCAGTAGGATGGCCTCACAGCCAAGGGCAGATTACTCAATAGGCAAGGCAAACATGGGTCTAAGTGTGCCCGGAGTCGTGGTGTGGCGCTGTAGGATAAGCGCTGGACACAGTTAACAAGGTTGGCTGTTCAAACCCACCATCCACTCCTTGGAGGCCCTATCTATACAGGGTCACTGTGAGTCAGAACCAACTGGATAGCACTGTACAGTACCAACGTGTGCTTACTTACTCATCTGTAGTGAACAGTTTCATGATGTGGTAAAGCCCATGTGAAAGTGTCCATTACAGATGAGAAGTAAGCACAAGTCAGCCTGTGCTTCCCTATCAGGGCGTTTGGATCTCTAGGAAGATGCTGTGGGGTTGGCAGGGAGAGAGATGCCAGCCAGAGCTGGAAGCAGAATCTGTATTGTGGTGACACAAATGTGAACCTGATCACTACAGCTGAGGAAACACATCGCCTTGCTTACTGCTCATAGCCTGAGCTGTCCAAGGCTCAGGCATAGTGACAAGGACTCTGAGAAGCCCTAAGGAAGTCCTAGGGAACCGTCCAAGCGTGCCTGAGTCCAGAGTCTGAAAACAACAGTCAGACACCCACAGCCATTCTTGTTAGCATCCCCGTGAATAATCAGCTACTCCTCCCCACCAGGTACAACTAGGAACTCAAGTGCTAAGAGTGGAAGGGGTCCCCACTGCCTGTCACCTTCCTGTGACCACGCACGCACCGTGGTTGCCTGGCGGTTTGGACGGATGAGCACATGGACTAGTTTGCTTCTGCCCAGCACATCCCCTAGCAGCTGGCGAGCCATCGGCAAGTCCCTGGGTTCTTGCCCTGAGCACGGATCAACGTTCCCAGGCAGCCTCTGCTTAGCTAAACACGTGCATTCACGGCACCTGGCCGAGCCCACTATTTCTTTTCTGTAGCACAAGTGGGACGGTGCTGAGCATCTCCTGTGTTGTCTGCTGCAGGGAGAACCCGATGAGCTCAGGGACCAACACCCACTATTGGAGCTGACTTCCTACAACAGAAAGAGTTCTACCAGGAGCTTGAGGGAGTTACGTCTCATTGGCGCCTCAGCACCTGCAAGCAGTGGAATGGGCTGATGTTTTGGGATCAGTGCTCCTGAAGGCAGGCATTCATGTGCTCTCCGCCGTCCTCCAAGAGGTGGGTCTCTTACCCAGGAGATGGTAATAGTTGTCATTAGCTCGACACTAACCAGCTAACACAAGCTATCTATCCACAAACCAAATGAACCATCAAGCTTGAGGGAAAGGCTGCTTCTCACATCCCCAAGGTCTGAGTTCCATAATATGTAAAGATCTCTGGCAAATCAATGACCCAACCCAAAGCGAGCGAAGGAGGAGGGGTGCACAGTGGCACCAGACGTAGCTCGTACACGCCACAGCCGTTTCATTGCAGCACGGAGGTTCGGCAAAGTGAGGGCACAAAGCAGGTCACAGACGTGATGTTTGTAGCAATAACAGCTCAACAAGCAGAATGCCATCCACAGAGGGAAGGAAATCAGGCTTGGCCCTTGCTCTGCAGAGAGGAGCATGGCCTTCTGGGTAAGGAAGGAGGGTTACATCCCAGGAGCAGAACGGGAGAGAGCGGGAAAGGGGGTCAGCGTATGTGCATATGTGTGGGCATCTGCTGGAAAGACTCACAGGACCCCACAGAGAGAGATGTGGGGCAGGAGGGGGTTTCTCAGAACCCCAGAAAAAAAGCAGGGACGATGCTACATTGTTGCGCCAAGAGGCATGAGGGTACCACGCAGGACAAAGTCCCACAGACATCATTCTCCCCATTCCTGAACCGATGATGTCCAGTGCTGGGAGCAATGGGCCCAGAAGGTCCCAGACCGACCGCACCAGCGAGCGTGACCACCCCAAAACCAGAGCCCACCAGCACGCCCTCCCACCTGCCTTACCAGCTTTCTCTGCGCGCGGTGCCACGCCTCCTTGATCTCCTTCCTTCGCTTCTCATGCTCCTGCCGCCGCTGGGTCAGGGGCTTCGGGGAGGGGCCGTGAGTGGAGCCACGCCCATCACCAGTACCTAATTGCAATCGGCCCGCCCACTTCCCAGACCCACCCGCTGCTAGACCGCCAACCCTCTTGCTCCTGCACTCATCACTCGGGTGGCCCACCCAGCCCACAACCCGACAGGATCCCACCTGCAGCCTATCTCCGCCTATCTCATGCCCACGCCCACTGCATCGTCCCGCCCCTTCCAGTCGACCCACCAGCAGAAAAGTTTGTGTCTGTAGAGTACCGGTCGCCTGTATCATGCAGTGGCCGAAATCCAGGTCCTGCTCCAGCGCCACTGAGTAGATGGACAGCAAGGGCATGTGGGGCTGTGGAGACAAGGCGGTCATTGGGCACGCACGGCCACACCTCTTCCCTCATCCCGGGACTCACTCCCCAGCCTGAGAGACTGGTCCCGGACCCTCACCTCCTGCATGACACTCTGTCTGCAGTTGTGGACGAGTTTCTGCAGACCTTTGGAGAACTCCAGCTCTAGGGGGGGCGGGATGGGATGGGATGGGTGTGAGGAGTGGTGCCCAGGGAGGGAAGGAGCCCGCCCCCAGGCCTGCCCCACCCGCCCCTCACCCAACACAGTGCGCTTCTCCAGGTAAACAAGGACGTCCTTCATGTACTTGGCCATGTTCTTGGCGTACTGGAGCGCTGCGTCCACACCGCCTTCACAGCGCTGCAGCAGCATGTCCACCTCCTCGGGGGGCAGGCAGCCTGCGGGGGATCCCCACTCAGCCTCCTGCAGCTGACCATCTGCCCAGTGCAGTTTTCTACTCCTCTGCCTACCCGGCCCTTAGCTCTCCCCAGCCGGTTTTCTGCTGCCTAGCCGTCTGCCACCTGGTGCCCACTCACCCTCACCGCAGTCCTCAGTGCTGGGCGGCGTGTCCTCATCCCCATGCCCGTACAGGTGTTCCATGGCCTGGGCAGGACGGGACAGGTGAGGCCAGTCCGTAGGGGACAGGGAATGCTCACCACCCCTCTGGACACCCGACCGAGGCACATGGGGAAGCTGGGTGGCTTCTCAGGCCCTGCCAGCCCTGCTCTGTGCCTCATCTAGGCTCCCCTGCCCCCACTGCTCACCTGGCTCAGGTCTCCGAGGGGCACGGACAGAAGAGTGCTGCTGTCCACTTCGCCCATGAGGAACTCGGACACGCTGCAGTGAGGGGGGCAAAGTCACAAGATGATGCCCCTGCATCCTACCATCAGCCCCACCTCCAGCCACACTCACCTGCTGCTGAAGGAGACAGCAATGGTCTCTAGAGCCATCTCAAACTCCCGCTTGTCTGCCTCATTGTTGCTTTCATAACGGAAGCCTGGAAGGCAAAGCCAAGGAGGAGACATTGGTCCTCTGTGAGGTGACCACCCTGCAGCTAACCGATGGTAACCCTGAGTGGGGGAGCATCAGGGAGCAGTCATGTGGTCGAACTCCTATGCATCCTTCAAAACCCACTTTGATTTTAGACCAACAAAAAAATAGCATAAAACCCACTCAAAAGTGGCAGCTTGCTTTTTAACACTTTAAAGAGGTCTTTTGCAATAGATTTGCCCAAAATATATTGTTTGACTCCTCGACTCCTGCCCCCATGGGTGTTGGTTGGTTACAGATACAAGTAAAATGAAATCCTTGACAACTTCAATTTTTTCTCCATTTATCATCATATTGCCTGTTGGTCCAGTTGTGAAGTGTAATTCATACTGAAGGCTGTGTTCTTTGATCTTCATCAGTAAATGCTCCAAGTCTTAAGTCTTCTTTCCATTTAGCAAATAAGGTTGTGTCATCTGCATCTCACAGGCTGTTAATGAGTCTTCTAATCCAATCCTGATGCTGTGTTCTTCATAGAATCCAGTGTCTCAGAACATTTGCTCAGCATACAGGTTGACTAAGTTGGTGAAAGGATATAACCTTTCCTTGTTTAAAACCCCTCGTTCTGTTTCAACAACTGCCTCTTATCCTCTGAATAGATGCCACAAGAGCATAACTAAATATTCTGAAATTCCCTGTAGTCTGTTACGATCCACACAGTGGAATGCCTTTGCATAGTCAATAAAACACAAAGAGACATCTTTCCGGTATTCTGCTTTCAGCCAATATCCAGCTGATATAAAAAATGCTCTGAACTCATCTTGAATTCTGGCAGTCCCCTGCCAATGTACTGCTATGACCGTTTAAAAATGATCTTCAGCCAAAATTTTACTTTCATGTGATATTAATGAAATTGTTCAATAACATCTAAATTCTGTTGATCACTTTTCTTTGGAATGGGCACAGATATGGCTCTCTTCCAATTGGTTGGCAGGGAGATGAGTGAGTGGCTTCAGTAGCATCCATTTATTGAAACATCCAACACTTCCCGGAGCCTTCTTTTTACCAATGCCTGATGTATGTTACAATATAGATGAACTCTGACAACATGATGCTGAGTTAAATCAGCCAGACACAAAAGGACACGTATTGTATGTTTCCATTAATATGAAACAGCCGGCATTGACAAATTCATACAGACCAAAAGTGATTAATAGTTACCAGGGGCTGAAGGGGCCGGAGGAAGAGGGTGTTTTAGCTAGGGGGCTCTGAGCTTCTGGTACTGGTGGTTGGTTGAATGTAACATGAATGTAACATGAATGTAACCAACGCCACTAAACTGGACATGTAAAATGTTGGATTGGCAAATGTCTTGTTACATATGTATATAAGTCCCCAAAGCAAATCCAATGCCATATAGGTGATTATGACTCACAAGAGACCTAACCAAACAGAGCAGACTGTTCATTAGCTCACCAGCTGCTCCTCGGAAACCCTGTACAGGGTCGCTATGGGTCAGAATCGACTCGATGGCACTCAACAACAACTTTTAGGGAAGTAAACCACCATGCCTTTCTCCCATAAAACAGGTGGTGGTGGTTGTTGTCAGGGGCTGTCAAGTCAGTTGCAACCTTATTTATGCAAAGCAGAATGAATCACTGCCGGATCTCACAGGAGCCTCACAATCACGGATACCTCGAACCGTCACTCCTGCCGCTCTGCCAATCCATCACATGGGGGGTCTTCAGCTTTTCCGCTGTCCCTACACTTTACCAAGCATGATATCCTTCTCCAGGGACCGGTCCCTCCTGATTATATGTCTGAAGTATGACAGACAAAGTCTCGCCATCCTAGCTTGTAACAAGCATTCTGGTTTATGTCTCCCAACACAGATTGGTTTGCTCTTCTGGCAGTCCATGATACTTTATTCTCCTCCAACACCATAACTCAAAGGCATCAATTCTTCTAAGGTCTTCCTTATTCGCTGTCCAGCTTTCACATGCATAGGAGACATATGAAGAACGGATGTTAAGTACCGTGGAGTCGGTTCCAACTCATAGTGACCCTGCACAGGGTTTCCGAGACTGCAAATCTTTTCAGGAGTAGAAAACCTCATCTTTCTCCCATGGAACAGCTGGTGGTTTCGAACCACCGACCTTGAGGTTAACAGCCCAATTTGTAACCACTACGCTACCAGAGCTCCTAATGAAGAACGGAGAGTGGTTAACAGCCAAATGCTTCTTCACTGCACCCCCAGGGCTTCTCCTGATACAACTATAAAGCCCACTCCTGTCAAGTCCATTTCAGCTCCTGGGAGAACTGCCCAGAGCGTTTCCCAGCCTGGACATCTTTGCCGAAGCCAACAGCCACATCTTTCTCCCTCGGAGCGGCTGGTAGGTTCAAACCACCGACATTTCCACTATCAGCCCAATGCCTGTCCCACAAGGCCACCGGGTCTTGTATATAGATATAGACAGGAGCCCTGGTAATACAGTGGGTTAAGCATCATCTGCTATCTAAAAGGTCAGCAGTTGGAACCCATTAGCTGCTCCTTGGGAGTCTGGTTCTGTAAAGGTTTAGAGTCTCAGAAACCCTATGGGACAGTCCTACATATCCTATAGGGTCACTCTGTGTTGGAATGGATTGCGTGGCAGTGGGGGTTTTTTATAGATACACCAAAACCAAAACACACTGTTATCGGATTGGTTCCCACTCCTATCAATCCTATATAGGGTTTCATACACTGTAAATCTTTATGGAAGCAAACAGCCTCCTCTTTCTCCCCATGAGTGGCTGGTGGGTTTGAACAGCCGAATGCCTTGACACCAAAATGCCTTTATTATATATAGATATATTTTTTGTTTTTGTTAAGTGCCGTCCAGTGGGTTCTGACTCATAGTGACTCTGTATAGGGTTTCCAAGGAACAGCTGGTGAGTTTGAACCGCCATCCTTGTGGTTCAAACAGCCCTTTCAGTCCCATGCTTATCATACCTCATACTACAGCAGATATATATTAGAAATGAATAAATAACATTTATTTATTTAATAATCTCCCCTCAAAAAGCCTAATTCAAACGTCCCCTCCTCCAGGAAGCCTTCCCTGGCTCTGTCCCACTCACCTTTGACCTTGTTGATGAGGTTGCCAGTTGCTGTTAGGGTCTCCACTGTGTTTAGCAGTGGGTGTCTGCTGATGACCTGTCGTAACACACGCAGGGCCTCATTCAGGCTCTCGGACGCCATTGGCTGGCGTGTCTCCAGGAGGTCTGAGGACACAGTGGCAGGGAGGGTCTTTAGATGGGGAAACTGAGGAAGAGCTGGGTGTGGGCGGCCGCCCGGGACTCACGGTGAGACCTTGGGTAGCACAGTCTTTCTCTGGGCTCAGATTGCCCATGCCCTGCCTGTACCCCCAAAAGCAAACTCCTGATTGTCTCCTATACGGCTGTGCCCCTCTCCATGCAGCCCCCTGCCCCTGCCCTCCCCAGGCCCTAGGGGGCTGTCTAGCTTTCTCCCCACCCCACGTGCCTAACACCATGTTATCTCACAGCCCTGGTAGTACCACATGAGGCAGTATGTTCATCACTCCCACTTTGCAGACACTGAGGCACAGAGAGGGGAAGTCACTTCTCAAACGTCACACAGCTCCTCCGGCTACATCTGACCCCAAGCCCAGGCCTATCACTACATGCCAAACGTTCTTAGCTGGAAAAAGGTACAAACTCTGTACCGCCACGGAGGAGCCAGAGTCACTGGGCTGCCCAGAGCGGGGGCATGACCGGCCCGGCAGGCAGGCAGTCAGTGTCGGAGCCAGCAGGTCAGTGGGCCCAGTGGCCAGCCTGGAGAACAGCTTTGACCCCTCTGTCACCAATCTGTACCTCCTATAAACCAAAAAAATCCCAACCACTGGCAATTCTGTGTGTTGCTGTGTGCCACTCAGTGAGTTCCGATTCATAGTGTCCCTGTATAGGGTTTCCGAGGCTGTCAATATTTATGGGAGCAGAAAGCCTCATCTTTCTCCCACAGAGTGACCAGTAAATGAAGCCTGCTGACCTTGTGGTTAGCATCCCAACTCTGACCCCACTACACCACCGGCATTCCTTATAACCACCCTACAGGCAGAAGAGAACTGTTTCTCTATGGAAGCAGAAAACCTTATCTTGGTCCTTCAGAACAGCTGCTGGGTTTGAACCGCCAACTTTGCAGTTAGCAGCCTAACATGCAACCCACTGTGTTGCCAGGACCCCTTGTAGCTGTTGTTAAGCATCAGCACGTCAGTTCTGACTCATAATGACCCTGTATAGGGTTTCCCAGGCGCAGCTGATGGGTTAGAACAGCCAACTTGTGGTCAGCAGTCCAGTGCTAATCCTACACCAGGATTCCCGTGCCTCCTATAGAATTCTCCAAAAAATCAGGGAAACATAAATTCCTTCTCAGCACCAAGGGCCCGTCTGGACACACGCCCAGGAGACCCATGCTGTCTACTCAAGGGGGCAGAAAGGAGCTTCCAGAATCTGGCTGTACCTCTAGCTCTTGAATCCCCAGCCACCAAGCCCCTGCTTCCACTAGGGAAGTCTGTGGTGGGCGGGAGTCCTGTGAGGGGTCTGGGACCCACCTTAGTGTGGTGAGGCAAATCCACGGCAGCCACTGTGTACCCATGGGATGACCTGCATTTGTCCCCAGAGCCACGCAGCCCTGCACCCCATGTTGTTGCCTCACTTGGTGGCCCCGGGTGCACAATCCCACAGATGCACAAGAGACTATGGATGTGGGGAACAGGTTAGGTGGTTTGTTGGGGTCTCCAGGGGCTAACTCTGGGCCCAAGAGGCTCTGGTCAGTCTGGAGGTCCTGTCCTCAGGGCAGGTAGTCCTGCCCTAGGGTTCTGGCTTCCTCCATTTTGGCACACTTGTCAGGGGATGGGTCCCCCAACTGCCAGCTAACCAGATTCCGAAGGTGAATCAGGTGGGTAAACTGAGGCCCAGTGGAAGGTACCTGGAAGGGGTGTGGTGGCCCTGCCCCTGTCCACATGGGCTGTGTCCACCCCACCTTGGGCTGACTGTGCCAGGGTCCCCAGGCCTGATGTGGACCCCACAAGAATCTCTGTAACAAAACGAGTCTTGGAAAGCACATACAGGTCAGATGTTCAGCATACAAGTGCCAAGAGTCACCCCCATTCCAGAGGGGCCAGAGGCCCAGAGAGGAGTGCTGCCCATCCAGGGCCACTCTGGGTCAGGGGCAGAGCTGTGACAGGAATCCTCAGCCTTCCCGTCCAGTCCCCCCACCCCAAGCTACTGCCTGTCCCTATCTCCTCCAGGCAGCCCGCTGGTGTGCTCCGGCCCGGGGCCTCGGAGGAAGCTCGGATAGAAAAAGAACTGAGATTAGCGAGTTTCCCCAGGAAGCCGGCTCCACCCCACCCGCCCCTGAGACCACATAACCCTGGGGGCTCCCAGCAGGGCCTGGCCCCCTCCCACCAGCCAGACAGCCCCCTCTCAAGGCCAAAACCCATGTCAAATCTGACTCTGGGGGAGCAGGGAGTCAGGTGTACTTGGGACCTCTGCTTGCTCATCTGTTAAACGGGTGGCTGCGGAGTGACTCAGAGTGCTTGGCACTGTCCTGGCTCTGCATTTCCGGGAGGATGAGCGGGGGCCCAGGCAGAACATGAGGTGCTATGCCAGCCCGAGGTGCCCGCCCAGGCTGCCAGGGACAAACAGGAAGCAGATGAAAATAACTCGGCAGGAAACCAGGCTGTCAGCAGCCACGTGGAGAAGGAACAAAACCACCATCCCAAGACCGTCCACTCCCAGTATCTCCTGTGTGGGCCTGCCTCTTGTCCCTTCCGAGTCTCTCTCCACTCAGACCTCAGCCCACTCCCCATCCCACTGTCTGATCCGCTCTGTGCTCCAACACCTGTGATGGCTCTCCACTGTCCTCATGATAATTCCTGCTTAGCATTCTCAGGGCTCCGGCCTCACACATTTCACACTCCAACTCCCCGTTCTATAAACACACTACTATTTCCTTGTTTCCGAGACTGTGCACATTTTGTCTCCTCTGCCTCAATGCCTTTCACTCCTAATCGCCTGCAAACTCCTATACACCCCTCAAAGCCTCAGCCGCAATGTCCTCTTCCACACAACTCTCCCTGCAAACCTCTTCTGAGACTCAAGTGCCTTTGGGTTCCACCGTAATCCCACAGGGTCTGGGGTGTCTGCTTTCCAACAGGCCTAAGGACTTGTGGGTCCTCACCTTCATGAAGTACATCCTCTTTGAGCTTCTCCAGGCCCTCAGCAAAGCGGGCCACATCAGCCAGCAGGTGGGGAATGTCTTCAGTGGCATCAGGGCAGGGCCCCTCGACATTGAGCTCGCTGGGACCAAAAGCTGTCAGTGGACTTCGGTGGCCCCGACTGAGTGTCCAGGAGCCGGGTCCAGATAGTGGGAAGCCAGCAGCACTGGCGTGGCGGCTCAGGCTGGTGGGCCGTTTGAGTGTGCCTGTGGCCTTGGCATTCGAGGCTGCAGCTGGCAGCTCCAGACTAGATCCACAAGGGGCTGCATCTGTACCATCTTTCCTGGGAAGCTCCTAGGGTGGAGAGGGGGAAGAATAGGGACAGCTAAGTGGGTGCGCTAGCCCGCACTGCCTCAGTTCCCCCAAAAGTGAAGTGGGGCTCTGCCGGGGTCAAAGGCCAGAGGTCACAGGGCTGAGATTTGATAAAGTGCCCCCCCCACACCTTGTTACCCAACATCCTCTTCCCCAGAGCTTTCACAAACAACGGTCTCTGCCTTAACCACAGCAGGGGGCGGGGCCTGCAGAGCTCGGGGAGGTGTCACCCCACTTCCTGATGGGGGTGGGGAGGGCCTGAGGCCCTTGGAGCCCCACTCAGGTCCCTGCAGCCCTATTTACTTCCCTGTGAAGGCAGTCTATAGGTTCCATCATGCTAGGTGTCCTATATACACCCAAGGCCTATGGCGCCCCCCAGGCCCTATAGACAATTCCCCAAGTTTCATAGACACACCCCACACCCTATAGACACTCCAGTCTCTAGACCCCCACAGGCCCCATAGACTTCCCAAGTCCCATAGACCTCTCCCAGACCCCCAAATTGCCATGGACCACCCCAGGTCCCACAGAAGCCCCTAAGTCTCACGGACTCTTCTGGTGAACCCCGTTATCCTGTTATCCTATAAACCTTCCATCCGATGGCGGTACCATAGACCTCTAACTTTCCCGTGATCCCAAGTCCCATCCCTAAACCCCTCCCCTGCCTAAGACCCCGGTCTTGTAGGGTCTCAAACTAGGGATACCCCACCCTGGCACCTGTTCCACCCACTCTCCAAGCCCTGGAGGGATGGCGGACACGGTGGTCATCCCAAAGGACTCCTACCATGAGCCGAACAGCCACGCTGTTCCCTCCTGGACTCTGCGGTTCCTGCAGTTCGGCCCGGTGGGGGCTGTAGCTGGCCCCCCATCGCAGACCCAGCATGGTGCGGCGGCAGACCCGTGTGCCCTGAGCTTGGGGCGCACCCTTCACCGCTCAGGTCCGGCCCGCCCCACCCCGCAGAGGCACCACTCACCCCCAAGATCGCTGGGCTGGGACTCCCCGCCCGGTTCTTCTTGGAGATGGAGGGGGTTTTCATAAGTTCTCGCTTCTTCCGGGAGAACATGGCGAGCCACGGTCTGGCAGCCGCTGCGGGGCGCAGGCCGGGGTCTCAGCGCGGCAGCTCCCAGAGCCGGCTGCCTCCGACCCACATTGTCGGCAGGCCACCCCCCACCCCAGCTGTCAGACCCACGTGATAAGCCCAGCTCTCCCCTTCCCCCTCACAGGAAAAAGGTTCCATAGGCCACAACACAGACCTGCTCCCCACCCTCCCAGGGCCGCCTCAGCCTGCTCGTCCGCAGAGTGGGCGCGAAGGTGGGGTTATGCCCCACCCACCCAGGCCCCGCCCCTCAAGGCCCGCCTCCAGTGTCTTCCTCCACTAGCCCTGCCTGAGCGCCCTCCCACCCACCCGTTTGACGCTGGGCAGGCACACAGGCAGCGCCAGATTCAAGGGGCACTGACCCCACTTGGACATACCCGGACAACACACCTCGGAGTACACAGACATCCGTGTGCCGTAAAACGCAAGGACAATTCGTAGACACAATCAGACTCCAGCCAGCCACAAAGTCATCTAACATCTGCTCAGCCCCACGTCCTTGGAGATGGCGCCTGCAGAACTCAGGTCATCTGCAGCTCACCTGTCCTGAAGCCCCAGTCGGGTGCCCACCTAAAGCGATCATGGAATTCCAGACCTCGCTGGGCCAACACATACCCAGCAAGGAGATGAAGACCCCGGAAACGCGGCAGCGAGAAACTAAACGCACAGGTAAAGTTTTAACTTGGCTTAAAGTAAAATGAGCTCAGGACAGCCCTAACAGCTTATCTATCATTAAGATGAAACTGCTTCCCTTCACTCTCTGCCACGGTCAATTGTTCAATGTCGTCAAATCGTGCATTGTTGTTGTTGTTAAGTGCTGTCGAGTCGGTTCCGACCCATAGCGACCCTGTAGAGGGTTTCCGAGGAGCAGCTGGTGAGCTTGAACTACCGACCTTGCAGTTCAAACGGCTTTGCAGTCTGGCGCATTAACCCACAGCACCACACCAGGACTCCAAATCGTGCATTACTACTCCATAATTACTTTTTTAGAAAGGAATCATTTCTTCTTTTAATTGGTAGCTCATTTCCCTAACTACCTGCCATAGTCAATTACGATTCCATAGTTAATCTCTTTTTTTAGAGATTTATAATTTCTTCTTTTAACTGGTAGCTAATCTCCACTCCAAGGACTCTCCAGGAAAAAGAGAGAAATAGCTACATATTTCTTGTGAAGGCCACTGATAACCACTGTTGAGAAAAAGTCACTAGTGCCTGTTAGAGCCAACATGGCCAGAATGGTCAGTGAGGCTCGAGATAAACAAAGCAACAAAGAAGTTTCTGAAATTCCTCAGGCTCCTATCCTATGCCCACCTGAGATGACTACAAATAATGTCTCCTCCCCTTTTCCCTCAGAGAGCCTGCCTTCCTGTATGGTGGTGGTGGCTGTGTGTTGCTGAGTTGGTTCTGATTCATAGTCTCTCTGTAAAGGGTCTCTGGGCGGTAACCCTGTGTGATTAGATGGTCTCATCATTTTCCCCAGGAGTGGCTACTGGCAGTGCGGTTAGCGGTCCAATGTGTGAGCCGCAGTGTTACCAGAGCTGCTTGTCTTCCTGTATATCTATCTATGATCCACACTAAATGCTTTGCTCTGTGTTCTCAGCCCTCCTTCTGTCTATTGACTATACTGGTGGTGGTGGTATATACCGTGGAGTCGGTTCCTATTCATAGTGACCCCTTCATAGGGTTTCGGAGGCTGTAAATCTTTACAGTAGCAGAAAGCTTTATCTTTCTCCTGCAGAACTGCTAGTTTTGAACTGCTGACCTTGAGGTTAGCAGCCTAACTCCTTGTTGTTGTTGTTAAGTGCCATCGAGTCGGTTCCGACCCATAGCGACCCTGTACAGGGTTTCCGAGGGTGTAAATCTTTACGGGAGTAGAAAGCCTCATCTTTCTCCCGCGGAGCGGCTGGTAGTCTCGAACCGCAGACCTTAAGGTTCGCAGCCCGATTCGTAACCACTACGCTACCAGAGCCTAACTCCTAACCACTAGGTAATCAGAGCTCCTTATTGACTGCATTTGTTGTTATTAAGTTCCGACCCATAGTGACCCCGTATAGGGTTTCCAAGGAGCAGCTGGTGAGCTTGAACTGCCGACCTTGCAGTTCAAACGACTTTGCAGTTCAGTGCATTAGCCCACAGCGCCACCCCAGGACTCCATTGACTATATTAATGTTGTTGTTAAGTGCTGTTGAGTCAATTCCAACCATAGTGACCCTGTATAGGGTTTCTAAGGAACAGCTGGTGAACTTGAACCACTGATTTTGCCGTTCAAACGACTTTACAGTCTGACCCGTTAGCCCACAGCACCATACCAGGACTCCATTGTTGTTGTTGTTAGGTGCCATCGAGTCAGTAATGACCCATAGCGACCTTATGCACAGCAGAATGAAACACTGCCCGATCCTGGGCCAACCTCACTACTGTTGTCACGCTTGAGTCCATCGATGCTGCCACTTGGCCAAACCATCTTGCTGGGGGTCTTCCTCTTTTTCTCTGACCCTCCACCTTACCAAACATCATATCATTCTCCAGTGAATGGTCCCTCCTGACAATATGTCCGAAGTATGAGAGACAAGGTTTGGCCATCAGATAGTTGTTAGATGCCATCAAGTCCATTTTAGTGGCAGGTAACCAAGAACTGGTTACAACAGGAGCCCACCCCTGCAGCTATCATGCCACCCTCCTGCTCCTTGGGCACCCACAGTGTGCACGGGTTTCCAACCCCTATCACCTTCCTCCTCTTGGACACTCCAGTCTGATGTCTCTTCCCTTGAAGAGTCCCACCCCCAAGGCAGAAACCGCCCCCCCTTCCCAACCATCACTGACCTCGGTGCCAGGGCCACAGAACACACAGACTGTGGTCACTATGCCAGTCCCTGCTCCCAAGGCCCAGGTCCAACAGCCCAGGAGTCCTTTAGTGACCCGGGGGTGGGGTGGGGGGGGCTCCTCTTCTCTGTGCTCTGGACTCTGCCACCAGGCTCCCTGGCAGCTAGACCTTCCCGGGCCTTGACCTCTTCCTTCCACAACCGTGGCACTCTCAGGAACTGCCGAAAAGCACCAGGCTCACATGGGTACCCACGGGCGTACAGCCTGGACCAGGGTCTGGGTTAGGACCCATGTGTATGGGAGACATGTCCAGTCCCAGCTGGGGGCCAGTCGGCTCATATCTGTACCCTGACCAGCACCTCTGCATCCACAAACACCCAGGTCCACACTAGGTGTGCACAGGTGTGTACAGACACATCTCCTGGCGTGAAGACATACATGCACACGATTGCAACACCAAACTGCCCTTTATTGCCCTTCCCCCGGCATGGATCATAGCGCCAAGCCCTCTAGTTGTCCCCCCAGTGGGATGAGGCTCAGAGTACAGTCTCCGCAGCACTGGGGTCCTCCCGAAAACAGCTGATGCGTTTGGAGGTGCGAGGTCCACCCATAAGCTTGCCTCCTTCTATAAAGCGTCCTCTTCGTCCTCCTCCTTCCCTTGGTCTTTGGAGAAGTACAGAAATACCTGGCAGGTGGGCGTCGGAAGGGGCGGGAGAGATGGTCAGCCCACGGACCGGGTGCCCAGAGTCCCAACCCCACTCCCTCCCCAAGCCACAGTCACCTCCTCCAGCGTGGTCTGGCTCACGGAAAAGTCTTCCACGCTGTGCTCCTTGCCGTGTGCCGCCAGCTCACCAAAGACGTGAGCTAGGGTGCAAAGCCCACCCGGTAGCAACTGGAAACGCAGAAGCCCACCGTGCGCCTCCCGCAGCTCAGCCCCTGGGAAGGCGGCCGCCACAAACTGGGTCGCCGGCTCCGGCCGCATCGCCGGCACCCGTAAGATTAGTGTGTGGCCAGCCCCGAACCTGGGGACAGTGAGACGGGGCTGTTGGGCTTGCCCTTAGCCCATTTCATAACCTGGCCTCACTCCGGACACCTAACACACACACAGGGACCCGCTTCCATCCCACCGCCCCATCCCCAGCTAAGGTCCCGCCCACACCTCTCCTGACTCCACCTCCAGTCACAGCCATAAAAACCTTAACATCAACACTTCAAGTTTATCCCTAAAATCTCTCCTTTAAACCTGCTCACTTCATCAAGGCCCCCGCCCCCGCCTTCACGCCTCCCGGTGTCTGAGGCCCCGCCCACCCCTCCTTCACTCCTCCCCGTATCTGAGGCCCCGCCCACCCACCTGCCCTTGAGGTGCTGCGCACTGCCCAGACAGCGGAAGCGCCCGTTTGTCATGATGGCCAGGCGCGTGCAGAGAGCCTCACACTCCTCCATGCTGCAGGAATCAGGTGCTTCGCTAAGGTGTTCGTGTTCCGGATCCCGCGCGGCCTGCCCCTCCTCCCTCCCTGAAACCCACACCTCTGCACCTGGCATGCGCCCGCGGGTGGGAACGGGTATCTCCCTCCACACCAATCAGGTGTGCCTTTGGGGGCTTGGCCTGAGCCCTCCCTCAGAGCCTAGAGCAGACCGGCCTGGGGACCACCTGTGTGAAGTGAGCACCACGGAGCGGCCCTCGCGCACCACGGACAGGAGGCTGTTCCAAAGGAAGCGCCGCGCCCTGGGATCCATTCCCGTGGTTGGCTCATCCTGGGAAAGCCGACACCCATAAGCCTGGTTCCATTCAGGACCTGACCCACCCCCGTTCCCACGTACCAGAAAGATGACGGCTGGGTCCCCAACCAGTGCCACTGCGGTTGCCAACTTCCGTTTGTTGCCGCCACTGTAGGTGCCTGCAGGCCGATCGGCATAGAGCACAAGCCCCAGGCGAGCCAGGCCTGCACGCGCCGTCTATGGGCCGGGCCACAGGGAGTTGGAGACAGTCAAAAGAGTGGGAAGGTCCTGGGGCATAGGAACCAGGAGAGGGTAGTGGTAGGGCTGGGATAGGGGCGGGAGCTACCCAGCTCACCTGGGCTACCTGGGCCTCCGGGACACCACGCAGGCGCGCAAACAGCTCCAGATGCTCCCGGCCGGTCAGCAGTTCAAAGACAGCATCAGACTGCGGGCAGTAACCCATGTGGCGGTGCGCTGCAGCCGATGCCTGAGCCACACTGGAGGACAGAGGGTTCAAGGAACTGGCTAAAGACCCCAGAAATGCTGAGTACGGACATAGGGGTTCTCAGGACCCACCCAGTCCTATTTGGTGACCGGCAGGAGGTATCTCAAGGGCCCCCATTGAGTCCCCTCACCTGTGGCCAGCCAGCACAGCCTCGCCTCCGCTGGGCAGTGTGTCCCCAGTCATCATGCGAAATGTGGATGTTTTTCCTGCTCCGTTAACACCCAGCAACCCAAAGCACTGCAGAGACATACAGACGCCCTCGTTCCAGTACCTCCGATTCCCCATGGGGTGGGCAGTTCTGAGTTTCTGCTGTGAGAAGTGGGGGCCTTTGGGGTGTGTGTTGTTGTTGTTATGTGCTGTGGAGTCAGTTCTGACCCATAGCAACTCTGTAGAGGGTTTCTGAGGAGAGACTGGTGAGCTTGACCCGCCAACTTTGTGATTCAAACTGACTTTGCAATCCAGTGCATTAGCCCCCAGCGCCACACCAGGGCCTGTCACTCATTGTTGTTAAGTGCTGTCAAGGAGCAGCTAGTGAGTTTGAATCACTGACCTTGCGTTTCAAACAACTTTACAGTCCAGCACATTAGCCCACAGTGCCACACCAGGACTCCTTAATGAGGACCAATTTTATTGCCATACATTGTAATCAACTGTGACATTGAGTAGATCTCCAATAAAGGTCAAATATAGCAGGTGTTCAATAAACATAGAACATCAATGCTCAGTAAGTATGGGAAACAGGCATTAGATTTCTGAATGTTTTCTATGCATGATATTGTTGTTATTGGGTGCTATCGAGTTGGTACCGACTCATAGCAACCCTATGAGTGACCCTAAGGAGCTCTGGTAGCGTAGTGGTTACAAATCGGGCTGCGAACCTTAAGGTCAGCGGTTTAAAACTACCAGC